>NW_027185390.1:3279848-3287704 GCF_022577435.1 Embiotoca jacksoni
CTTAAAGAAAACAAAACAAAAAGAAAACCTTTAAAGCAACTTTTTATTTTTATTTTTATTTTTATTTTTTTGGCTCTTTGAATGATTCCCCTCAGTGTGCGAACAGAGGATCTCCGGTTTCCCGTGACGTGACTTTTCCCTGAGACTCATCCTGCTCTCTCTCTCTCTCTCTCTGCATGTATGCGTGTGGTCTCATAAACCGCGTCTCTCCCCACTTCGTCTTCATTTTTACGCGCTTCCATTTTCCTCCTCTATTTACCAAAAAAAAAAAAAAAAAAACTCTAAACTCATAAAGTCCGTGTCTTTGGGGAGGAATCCATCCGTCTTCCGGACACCAAATTGAATTGATCTCGGGGCGGGGTGTGGATGAGGAGGAGGAGGGGGGGGGGTGGGGAGAGAGGGAGAGAGGGGGGGGGGGATGGGGGGCACCTCGTCTTCTCAATAGGGGCCATCTGCGCGCGCTTCGCGCTTTGAACAGACGTGAAAAGTGACAGCGCGCGCTGCTTGTTGCCGCTACTCGCCGTCGCGCGACGCGCGTGCCTCCGAGGGCGCCTCGCGCTCCCGTTCGGCTGCGTAATGTGATTTCAACGCTTTCATTTGCAGCTGATTGATTCACACATCAGAGGCAGACAGAAGAGGCTTTCGCTATTAACGTGCCTTATTGATTTTTAAAAGTTTTTTATTATTATTATTATTATTATTATTATCCATTGATACATTAACTTTTTTTTTTTTTTTTTTACTTTTACGTTAATTAGAGCTAAACAATTCAAATAAAACGCGCACCAAACAAGATAAAAGAACTAAAAAAGTTGCTTCAAAGGCTTGATTTCAAGGCGGGTGATCTGTCCACACCGTCCGTCTGTCTTCCAAGATGCAGGAGCTTTGATGTCCACCGGTCACTCTCGTGGTGACGTAATGGCGCCTCGGTGCCACACGGTGGCGCGCTCATCTCAAACTACAGCGCTTTTGAGAGGCTCTGACGCGCGACAATCAAGCGTGACAAACGTGTTTATTCATTCAGGAAGCAGCTGCTTTTATGCGGAATATGAAAACGATAAAAAAAACCAACATGAGTGATATCAGTTATGGCATTAAGGTGCATTTAGAAATAAACCGCTGAATTACTCCTGCTGAATTTTAAGATCATACATATGTTCATGTTTTTCAACCGGTTGAACGAGGACAAAATATCCTTTTTTTTTTTTTTTAACATAAAATAGAGAACCGTCCTCCACCCCCACCCCCCTCCTCCACCCTCTACACAGGACGGGTGTTTATTTGACTCTCCGTGGGGAGAAAAGGGGAGAAGCTCAGGGGTCGTGTCCCAGTCATGACCTCCATTGTGTTCTGGAGGGGATGAGACATATCTAAGGGGAGTGTGTGTGTGTGTGTGTGTGTGTGTGTGTGTGTGTGTGTGTAAAACGGCGAGGATGCAGTTCAAAGGAGGAGAAAATATTGATTCATATAGAGCCGTGTAATTTGCTGGAGGCATCTGTTGCCTCGTGGTTTGAACGTCGGTGTGTTTGGAGTGTGAATGAACCGGCCCTCTTTGTCTGGCGACACAATGGATGCAGAACGGCAACAACAACAACAACAACAACAGAGGAATGAGGGGGGGGGGGGATGTTTGATGGGTTAATTGTTGACTTTTTTGGGGGGGCGGGGGGTTGTTTCTGTGGTTTTCACCGAAGGAAATCTTTTCAAAGGCTTTAAAAAAAAAAATGTATATATAATTTGAGTTAATTGTTGGACTCCCTTTGTTCAATGTTGTTCAGTAATTGAATAATAAAAAAAGAAAAGGAAACAGGCACAAATCAGGACAAACGTGAGGAAAGACAAGTTGAGTTTGTGTAGCGACCGTGTTTTTTTTTTTTGGGTAGCAGCAGCTCTATCTTGGTAATTGTGTGCGGTGGTGGAAGGTAATTACAGGGTTCAAGTATAATTACTCGTGACTTATTGTTAATGTTACTTCATACTTTGGGTGAATTGAGCCTTTAAATCCACTACGTTTACTTGACTTTTGTTGTTGTAGGTGCTTTGTTGGCATTGCTTTAGAAAAATAAATTTATATATATATATATATATATAAATGAAAAAATTTCCCCTCAGGGATTAATAAAGTATATACCTACCTACCTACCTATATATATATATGTATTTTAACCTTTTTGTCTCCTGGCGTAATCTTGTCTCAGATTTCTTTGAGCTTTTGAAATCTTCTGATTTCGCTTAAAAAAAAACCCAACAAACATTTTAAAGCCCGTAAATCAACAAAACTATTTACGCCGCGACCCGCTGGAGGGCAGCCGACCATATGTTGACAAGCGTTTGAAGTTTGTTGTAACTTCAGAGCGTAGCCGCTTTTCACCAACGGCGCGGTTTTAACGAACAACGCTCGACCACTTTAGAAATCCAAACCCGTGCCCGTCTTTTTATTTATTTATTTTTTTTTAAAGTATTATTTCATACATTTTAAAATTTTTTTAAAGTATTATTTCATACATTTTAAAACTCGACTTTAAGGGGGTGTTATTTTGCTAAGAACATTGCTATAACTTTTGTTGGGGTTTTGAGTCTCTCGAGTCGCCTTGAATCGTCCCGTTTTAACCTCTCCGTGTTGTTTTTTCCACGTTTCCTGTTGCAAGTTTGAAGTCTCTGGAGTTATTTTTGTGTTTTGAGCGCCTTATTTTGTGACTCTTTGAGTCTATTCAGTCGTCCGGGGGGAAATAAAACTACAAAAAACAACAAAAAAAAACAACAACAACAACAAAAAAACCCACTACTGTCCCTGAATGCAACACATTACTGTGATTAAACACGTCATTATGCAGCACGTTCACTGTTTGTAATGATGCCTGGGGGGGCAGACTGGGGAGGGGGCCTCTCGTTCCCAAACACGCCCCCCTAGCGCGTCGTTTCCGCACTGCAACCCCCACCCCCCCCCACCACACACACACCTCACCCCCTCCGACACACAGCCTCCCCCCCCTTGTGAAATTCCTAACTGCCAGGGTGATTCCTACGGTTACTAAGCGCTGCTTCCCTTCTGCAGCCTACCGTGCGTGCTGCGGGGCAAACTATTTCATAACCTCCGGATAGACCATCAACCCCGGGAATGATATCGCCGCCGCTGAAGGGTGAGTTATGTTGTGTTTTTTTTTTTTAAGGAAAAAAAGGAAGAAGAAAAAAGGGAAAAAAAAAAAAAAAAAAAAAAAAAAAAAAAACCCTCCTGAGAAAGAGAGGCTGCCGGTCATGTATGTACCCTGCAGATGTTTGTGTGCGGGGCTCGGTAAGTGTGTGAAGCCGCTCGGTTCGCGTCGCCTGCTTAAAAAAAACAAAACAACTAAATAAATGTAGGTTACCGTTGTCTACCTATTTTCCCACACGGAAAACAAAAGGCTGCTGTTCGGTGAATGCGTGTTTTGAAGGGAAAGACTTGGGAACACGCCCTTACTGTGTTGCCTACCTGTGTGAGAAGCGGGGAGGGGGGGGGGAGACGGTGCCCCTCAGACCGCGGCCGGACCAACGCGGAGAGCCACGCCGGGAAAAGTTAGCCGCGTTTTGTTCATATTTCGCTCCGAGTTCCGAGTTTATTTCGCCGTCGCTTTGTGGTATAAATGCGTTTTTTAACGGCTTCGCTCTCCGCTAGGAAAAAAAACAACAAAAAAAAAACCCCAACAACTCTCACAGCCGCCGCCGAGAGGGAGAGAAAAGTCAACTAATGTTTCGTACCGGTTGACTGGATCCGCATTACCCCGGCTGGTGCGCCGCAGCTCGGCTGTGAACTGTAACCTGCGGGGCGGCGGAGTTGACGCGGACGGATCCGTCGTAGGACTCTAAACCAGCCTTGTGGAAAACACACAGTAAGCCGACATAAACACGGTTTTTGGGGGTTTTCAACTAGTCGGGACGAACAGGGCTGGTGAGGGTGAGAGCGAGGGAGGGGGAGGAGAGGGGGGAGGAGGAGAGGGGTCGAGACGAGGAGGAGGTGGGCGGGGGGGGGGCTTCCGAGGCCACGGTGGAACCAGGGAGTTTCCTGACTGCCTGCCGGGTCACAGGTAGGGGCTGGGCGGGTAAACATGCCGTGAAGGTCCACCGGACAGAAAACTGCGTGCAAGTTAAAAATGACTGCAGACACGACATAGGCTTTCCTATCTCGCCTGTGGTTCAAGCTCAGCAGCTTATTGTCGTGTGTGACTTATGAACACGTCACTGGGAGCTCGTTACCGCCATGAAAAACCTGGTCGTGAAGGAGCAGGTGCTCCTGCGGTACGGTGGCCTTTAATTAATAACAGCTGGTGAGCTGCTGGACTTCTCATTGGCTGGCTGCTCAGTCTGGGATGTTAATTGGCTGAAACTTTAGATTATCTCACGTAAGGAAAACCCAAATCCTTTGTTGTGTTGGTTCCTGCTGCAACTTCATTGTTATTTTTCCTTCAACTAAAAGCCACAATAACATTAAATCTTTTTATTATTATTTAATATTTATCTTTTTTTGGGGGGGGTTCTGTTATAGTTAGTAATCTACCATAGGACATTCATTGATTTAAAACAGAGCAATTTCATCTGCTTATTTGCTTTCGATTGACTGATAGTTATATTTTTGTCTAATAACTTGAGCTTTCGACACGATCTAGCCATTAGCAAAGGTTTTATTAACATTTGTGTACACATTATTACCTTATGCGGTGCTTCAATATTACAAATAGACCACTGCTTTAGATTCCTTGCTTATATTCTGCCCCCCACCTCCAGTTTGTTGCCGTCTAGTTGACGAGCGTTAACAAGTTCGTGTGCAGCGTCGACAAAAGAAGGCTGAATTTCTAATGCTAATTACACTCTCAAGTCACATATATCACATCTTAAATCTCTGCAACTATCTGAAGAAACGCCGCACGATAACAGAGGTCGATGCTGTGAGAGCCCCGAGCCGAACATTAAACTGCGACAACCACATCCTCTCCATAAATTATGCAAGGCCCTCATTATCATGTCGACTTTTATGTGCGGGTACGAGACGAACAGTTGGGAGCGGTGGGATTTGGATTCTGCTTCAACTTCCACGTCCCAGAAAAAGCGGCTGTGGTTCGCGTTCGATGCCCGCTCGTACACGGGGGCGTTATACGTACCGTGTTCCTACGGGCGATTTGTTTGGGATATTTATTCGCCAGGTCGGGCGTCTAGAGTCCAGTCTGATTCACTTGTATCCGCAGAACAGGTGTGTCGAATCGTCTGCATTTCCACTCCAGGAGCAGGTCGACTCTCGTCTGCGTGACCTCTTCGGCCTTCGGTTTGGATTTTTAGTGCCGCGGCGGGGAGAAGTTTCTTTTTCCTGCCCGGCTCCGTCTGTTACGTTCATGTGAATCGGGCTGCTGCTTCGGGTCGTCGTGCCGGGAAGGTCAAACGATGGTGCGGTAAAGTCACGCGATTGCACCCGAATAGGAAACTGTAGAAACAATGGAAAGACCCCGTGTTGTGATGCTCAACATGTCCGGTTGTCTGGAACAGAAACAAAATGTTCCGTTTTGACTTTTTTTTTTTTTTTTGGGGGGGGGGGGGCGCTTTATTGTCGCACCGTGAACAAACGGTACCAATGAAACCAGGTTAAAAGTAAAGTGAAAGAGGGGAAGTGGAGCTGGTCTGTGCAACAACAATAGAGGAAGAAATCAGTGCAAACAGAGTGGCGTTGTTTTCTGATTTAAATGCGACAGCACGTAAATGTTTATAATTTAAATAATCAGCTTTTTAATTGACTCGGGACAGTTTGAAGAATAAATTAATTAATGAATAAATAATCTTGAGTAGAAGAACTGTAAACGGCTTTGATTGATTTTCAGCCTCTTGTATTGCTTCATCACACGGGCCCCGATTTAACTCTTAAGGCTGCATTTTACGTCCAAAAACACGGGTAATAACGCTTTTTTTTTTTTTTTTTTTTTTTTTTAAGCTTTTAAGCGGAAACGGCCGATAGCTAATCCGTCATATTTCTCCTGGTGGCAGTTTTGTCTGAATCGTTCTAAAACCGGACCTTTACAACGTACAGATAACCTCCGGCTAACGCGGTCGCCGGCCGCTGGTTTGTGGACCGACCCGCTTAAAGATGGGCTCGTTGCGGTTGCCTAGCGACGCCCGCAACAAAGAATGCAACGGGTAACGCCGTCTCGTTTGTTTTTCCTGGGGCGGTTTGGTGCGGGAAATGACCATATTTGGACGTGCCGGAGGGCGCGTGGGGGCGGATCTGACTCGCGGCGATCGGACACCGGCGACGCTACGTCCCGCCCACCGACAGCACGGGGGGCTGTCAATCAAACAGACACGCCCTCCGAAAAACACATCTGTGCGAGGGAGGGGGGGTGGGGGGGGGGGGGGGTCCACTCCCGCCTCCTCCAAAGAGGAAGAGACGGACGAGCGAGCTGCTTGAAAGGAGGTGTCCGATGAAAACATTGACAGTTTATCTCGTCCGGTTCATTAGATGCTTAATTTACCGCGTCATACAGGGAAAGCGGAGACCCCCCCCTTCCCCCCCCCCCCCCCCCCCACACACAGAGAGAGAGAGAGAGAGAGAGAGAGAGAGAGAGCGTCTTCACAGGTCACAGAGCAGGTCAAGCTGGTGGTGAAGCAACCGCGGTGGCTCGGTGACTTCGGGACCGTGTGATCTGCGGTAAAAGTTGAAGGGGTCAGTAAGTCCGCGGGGTTGCGAGCGGGCCGTGTGCTTCCTGCAGTTTCCCTCGGCGGCCTCGGAAAGGTCAGACTCGTAACTTATTACTAATCCGCTTAAGCTGCAGCCGTAGCGAGCGAGCGCTCGGCCCGGCGTATGAAAACTTCGGACGTCCCCGTGTTTATTTGCACGTTTTCACTTGGCCGACGGTCGAATCTGGCCGAGTTGCCGCGCCGACCGCCGGTATTGTCTCGGTCCTTTTGCGCGTGGGCCGTTTTTGTTTGCATCGTTTCCACTTCGGGGCCCCCCGCGGGGGGTGTTTGTTCCGTCGTTGTCTCTCGAGGGCGCGCGCTCGTTTCGCGGCACCGGTCGGCTCGCGCCGGCGCGTGACGCGCGTCGCTTACTTTTCGGTTTCAGTTTGGAGCGTTTGAGTCGTCCGGTTCAGCGCCTGGTGTTTTCCGGGGACGTGCGAGCGTGAGCGGCGCCGTGCCCCCATCGCTGCGATATCGTTCAGCCCTCCCTCCGCTCCCACCGCTCGCCGCCGGTGTTTTGCCGGGACAAACACACAAGCCTGCAGCTCAGCGGGGGGTCTTGGATTACTGTGAAGAACCTGCCGGGGGAGGGGGGGAGGGGGGGGGGGGAATTCCTATTTCAGCTTCAGACTCGCAAGCTCGAAGCGGTTCCGCTTACCAATTTTCTCTGGCACGGCAAAGACAGAAACCACATGCGAGAACGCCGGCGTGTCCCGTTTCACTCCGGTGTCGACCTCGGGGCTCGGCCTCTCGCTGGATTGACAGCGTGGGTTAGCAGGTAGCGCGCTCCGAGCCGGGGGAACACGCTGCGTTATTTAAAGTGGGGGGGGGGGGTGGGGAGTATAATCGATTAGCTTTTTTTTAACCCCGGCCGCTCCCCTTTGCCCGCTGCTCCTCTGACCTCTGACCTCTGACCGAACGCACTCATTTAACCCTATTAATCCCTCATTTAGCTGCGTCGCCTGCTTCTAAAGAGGATTATCGGAAAGACCTCGGCGAGGTGTCCGGCTTACCGAGCAGACGTTATTCAGCAGGTGTGTTCCGAAGACCGAACAACCGGAGGTGTGAAACGACGTCCGCGGAAGACGGACTGGCTCCAAATGTTCCAACAACCCCCCCCCCCGCCCCCCCTTTTATTTTTATTTAATCCTAATTTGATATTT
>NW_027185391.1:7500-127500 GCF_022577435.1 Embiotoca jacksoni
CGCCACCACGACAGCCCAGAGCAGCAGTGACCGGCAGAGGACGTCGGGCTCCCTCTACTGGTCGGATGAGGTCGCCACCACGACAGCCCAGAGCAGCAGTGAAGACCGGCAAAGGACGTCGGGCTCCCTCTACTGGTCGGAGGAGGTCGCCACCACGACAGCCCAGAGCAGCAGTAACCAGCAGAGGACGTCGGGCTCCCTCTACTGGTCGTATGAGGTCGCCGCCACGACAGCCCAGAACAGCCGCCGACCCTGAATTTCGACGCATGGTTCGTGGGATATACGACATCATGAGAGCAGTGCACCACCGCGAAATTGTGTATTCTGAGGAGCTCCAGGCTGGGCCAAAGATGATCGCTCGCATGGTGGACACCTTGAGCTCCATGATCAAACCTGCGGGACTCACGGAGAAGACCCGAGAGCGGATCCGGAAAAATGCCCAAGACTGGGGTACCAAGACCCTGTCGATCCTCTCGGAACACTACCGAGTGAGTATAGATACCATGGTGGAGGACACTGTGTCCCTTTTGACCCCGGAAAATTGGAGGGGGCCTTTTGAAGTGGCAAAAAGATGGGCCAACAAAAACCTCCCGCGTCTCGGAAGGGACACCACAGACGAGGCCAAGGAACTCCTCGTCGACGGTATTCAGCTGCAGGTGGACTACCCGGACAGTGAGGATGGGAGCGAGACCGACACTCCCATTCCAGCACCAGTGCCCCAACGACACGGGCCCGCACCGGGACCTCTGAACCCACGTTCCACTCCCGGACTCGGACTGGACCTGGCAGAGGTCCACGAGGCTTCGGATGGATCAGGGGGATTACCGGGACCGGCCACACCACCACCTTCCCCACCTCCACCACCCCCCCTCGGCAGCACTGCACCACCGGTGGCCACTGGGACGGCCCTGACCGGGCGCTGGTCTACCGCACCGGTGGAAGGAGACGGCGGGGACCAGATCCTGATTCGCACACCCCCCACCGACCCGGTCACCCCAGCCACCACGACCCCGAACCAGGGGCATCGGCAGGAAAGACGGCGTGAGGGAGGAGGAGGCCGTCGCCATCGATGCAGGAGACCACACGTTCCCCGTGGTCTTGGAGGGGCGAGAGGACTTGGTGAAACCGGAAAGCCCCCCACATGCAGACTCCCGCACGACACCGGGGGCAACGTCAACCCCCCAGCAGCCTGCTGCAGCGCCACGGTTTGGGGCCACCATACACCCCGAAATAAAGACAAAGAAGTCAAAAAAGAAAAAAAGAAAGGGGTAACCATACACCCCAAAATAAAGACAAAGAAGTCAAGAAAACCACATCTTTATTCCCATCAGTAACCACTTAGGTCCCACGGTTGGCCAGCAGCTCGGGTCTCAGGGATCCAGGCCACATCATCTGGGACAGTCATCTGCAGGAGAAAATGTATCAATTAATACTCACCCTGATGCCAAATGTGAATGACATGTACAACTAATACTCACCTTGATGCCAAATGTGAATGAAATGTGCAATTAATACTCACCTGGATACCAACTGTGAATGTAATGTACAATTGATACTCACCTTGATGCCAAATGTGTATTGAACTGTACACTTAGTGCTTTTTCTGATACCAATGGTGATACTTACCTGATGGCTAGAATTGAACCCAAATTTGATGTATTATAACCCCATCCCGGTGTATGTTAACCCTAAACATAACCCGAGTTATTTTGGCCCTAACCCTAATACGGGTTATTTTGCAACCTAATTCTGACCCGAAATAATTTGGCCCTAACCCTAACCCAGAAGATTTGGCCCTAAACCTAACCCAGAAGAGTTTGGCCCTAACCCTAACCCGGAAGATTTGGCCCTAAACCTAACCCAGAAGAGTTTGGCCCTAACCCTAACCCGGAATATTTTGGCCCTAACCCTAATAAGGGTTATCTTGCAACCTAATCCTGACCCTAAATGCTTTGGCCCTAACCCTAAACCGGAAGAGTTGGCCCTAAACCTAAACCAGAAGAGTTTGGCTCTAACCCTAATCCAGAATATTTTGGCCCTAACCCTAACACGGGATAATTTGGCCCTAAACCTAACATGGGATATTTGGCCCTTAAAAATATCCAGAATAGCTCACTTCCAATTTTACTCAGTAAATTGTGGCAGCATCTGCCTCCTCTTCTGGCTAAAGGGGTCCAGGCACTTGTGAGCCCGCTACACAGCCGATGCTCTTGGCCACAATGTTTAAACTGAGAGCCTGCTCCTGCAGGCCAGGGGTGACATGACAAGGGGAAACAACTGCCCCCTCTACTGGCCGTAGGGGTCCAGGCACTTGTGAACCTGATACATGGACAGTGCTCTTGGACTTCATGTATGGGCCCGCCCCTGCAGACAATGGGAGACAGATGGGGAGCACTCACTGCCCATTGTCTCCTTTGTCTGTTGAGCAAAACAGAGGAACATACCTCACAGCAAAGGGATCCAGGCGCTTGTGAGCCCGCTACAGAGCCGGTGCTCTGAGCCACAATGTTTAAACTGAGAACCTGCTCCTGCAGGCCAGGGGTGACATGACAAGGGGAAACAATTGCCCCCTCTACTGGCCGTAGGGGTCCAGGCACTTGTGAACCTGATACATGGACAGTGCTCTTGGACTTCATGTATGGGCCCGCCCCTGCAGACAATGGGAGACAGATGGGGAGCACTCACTGCCCATTGTCTCCTTTGTCTGTTGAGCAAAACAGAGGAACATACCTCACAGCCAACAGTCATTCTTTACTGTGCCTTTGCCTGAAGAAGACCCATGCAGGTCGAAACGTCGCGACGGGCACATTAAATGTATCTTGTTTTTGGAAAAATAAAAAAGATTATTTTCCAAAGAGACATGGCTTTTTTGCTTTCTTCGGATTTGTTCTTGGATTAAAAGCAGTTCTTTCGGACTTAACCTTGGATTAAAAGGGAGTTCTTTCCAGAGGAGCATTATCTTTTTGCCTTCTTGGATTAAAAGCTTTTTTCCAAAGGACCATTTTTAATCCGAAGTCCTAAAGATGAGCACAGATCAGTACGGTTGGTCCCTGGTCAGCCGCCGGAGGAGACGACGACGACGAGGCTGCCCCCAGAACGGGCCTCATGCGGATTCCGGCCGCCGGGGGTATGACAGGGGAGAGTGGGGTTGGACGGGGAGACCTGAATCCTGGAGGAGGGCCCGTGCTCCTTCTTCCCGCCGTTCATTCGGTGGGGAGTATCAGTTCACTGAACCTAACCCTAAACCCTAAACCCTAACCCTAACCCTAAACCCTAAACCCTAAACCCTAACCCTAACCCTCTTCCCTAACCCTAAACCCTAACCCTAACTCTAACCCTAATCCTAACCCACCCCTCTTCCCTAACCCTAACCCCTAACCCTAACCCACCCCTCTTCCCTAACCCTAACCTTAACCCATCCCTCTTCCCTAACCCTAACCAACCTACCCTAACCCTCCCAACCCATAAACCTAAAATTAAAAAATTAAAACCCCCCCTTTTTTTTCTTTTTCTTTTTTTCTTTTAAATATTAGAAATCAAGGGATTTTAGAAAATATAATAATTAGGGATTAAAATAATATTAATAGTGGTCAAATAATTAGAATAATTAGAATTAAAAAGGCAAAAAAACTAAGGAGAAAAGCAATTCTTTTCTCCAAAAGTTAGGTGCCTTCCAAAAAGGCATGAAATTAGGAGCCTCCTAGATAGACAGGGCTCTCGGCCAATGAGCAAAAAGCTCCGCTAGGCCCACCCCTGCAGACAGAGGGAGGCATATATAAGAGCAGCTGCAGAAGCGTCTGTCCCCTCTTTCCATTATCTGTTGAGCTGAACACATGCACAGACCTCATACAGCCAACAAGACCACTATTTAGATTTCATTGTGCCTTAGCCTGAAGAAGACTCTAAGGAGTCGAAACGTCGCGATAGGCACGATATTAATTTTTCAAAAAATCTAGAATTTATTTTTTCTTTTCTTTTCTTAAAATAACAACATATATACTTACCTTATACTTACCTTACCCTACTTTCCCTACGTTTATTTCACCCCACTTACCTGATTTTATTTTCTTTCCCTTTATTCCTTTGGAATAAAACCCCTTTTCTCCCTCCCCAACCACCATGAGCACAGCTCACCACGATTGGACCCTTGTCAGCCACCGGAGGGGACGAAACCGTCCTCCGGCCAGGCCACAGACAAATTACGGGCACGAAACACACAACAGGGGGGAGTGGGATTGGACTGGGAGACCCACCTGGAGGAAGGCCCGTGCTCCACCCTTCATCCGTTCGTTCGGATGGGGGGATCAGTTTCCACACCCTAACCCTAACCCTAACCCTTAAACCTAACCCGGGATGTTTTGGCCCTAACCCTAACCCTAACTCGTGATATTTTGGCCCTAACCCTAACCCGGGATGGTTTGGCCCTAACCCTAACACGGGATATTTTGGCCCTAACCCTAACCCGGAATAATTTGGCCCTAACCCTAACCCGGTATACTTTGGCCCTAACCCTAACACGGGATATTTTGGCCCTAACCCTAACAGGATTTGAGAAGGCCAGATAACACCACAGACCAAAACCAACACCAAGACAAAATGACTGACAACCCCTTTTCTCCAAAAGTTGAAGCAGCAACTGCCCCCTCTACTGGCCAAAGAGGTCCAGGCACTTGTGAGCCCGCTACACAGCCGGTGCTCTTGGCCTACATGTCTAAAGCAGCAACTGCCCCCTCTACTGGCCGGCGGGGTCCAGGCACTTGTGAACCCCATACACAGACGGTGCTCTTGGCCAGCATGTCTGGGCCCGCCCCTGCAGACAATAGGAGACACACAAAGGAGCCTGAAGAAGACTAGAAAAAGTAGTCGAAACGTCGTCGCAACAGGCACAATAAATGTATGTTTTTGTTTTATTATTCTTGGAAAAAATAAAAAAAAGATTTTTTTTTTCAAAGAGACATTGTTTTTTTGTTTTCTTTGGATTTATCCTTGGATTAAAAGTAATTCTTTCGGATTTATTCTTGGATTAAAAGAAATTCTTTCCAAAGTAACATTATTATTTTTTTGTTTTCTTGGATTACAAGATTATTTCCGAAGGAACATTAATTTTTTTGTTTTCTTGGATTAAAATATTCTTTCCGAAGGAACATTAATTTTTTTGTTTTCTTGGATTAAAAGATTTTTTCCAAAGGAACATTATTATTTTATTTTTTTTTGGGGGGGGGGGTTTCTCCTTTCGGATTTACTTTTTTATTTTTTTTGAGTTTGTTTGGTCCCTGCCTACCTTGGGCAGTATGAGCACAGATCAGGGCAGTTGGACCCTGGTCAGCCACCAGAGAAGACATGGCCACCCCCAGACCGGGCATCATGCCAATTCCAGCTGTGACATGCATAACAGGGGGGAGTGGGGTTGGACTGGGACACCTGCCTGGAGGAGGGCCCCTGCTCCACCTTCCCGCCATTCACTCAGAGGAGGGGGGGATCAGTCCCCTGACCCTAACCCTAAACCCTAACCCTAACCCCTAACCCTATAACCCTATCCCTTAACCATTAACCCCTAACCTTAAACCCTAAACCCTAAACCCTAACCCACCTAACCCTAACCCCTAACCCTTCCCTCTTCCCTATTTCTAACCCATCCCTCTTCCCTAAAACCTAATCTATCGCTCTTCCCTAACCCTTAACCACCCTCCTACCACCCTACCCCAACCCCCCTAACCCATAAACCTAAAATTATATTTTTTTTAAAAAGAAACCAAGGGATTTGGGAAAATAGAAAAAATTAGGAATTAAGATAATACTAATAGTGGTCAAATAATTATAACAATTAGGATTAAAAAAGGCAAAAGAACC
Source organism: Embiotoca jacksoni (assembly GCF_022577435.1). Classification (NCBI taxonomy): domain Eukaryota; kingdom Metazoa; phylum Chordata; class Actinopteri; family Embiotocidae; genus Embiotoca; species Embiotoca jacksoni. The sequence goes on from NW_027185391.1 coordinate 13,351, forward strand.
AAGGAGAAAAGTATTTTTTTTCTCCAAAAGTTAGGTGCCTCTCCAAAAAAGGCATATAATTAGGAGCCTTCTGAATAGACAGGTCTCTCGGCCAATGAGCAAAGAGCTCTGCTAGGCCCACCCCTGCAGACAGAGGGAGACATATAAAAGAGCAGCTGCAGTAGAGTCTGTCCCCTTTCCATTCTCTGTTGAGCTGAACACAGGAACAGACCTCACACAGCCAACAAGAAAGAACACTACTTTTATTTTATTGTGCCTTAGCCTGAAGAAGACTCATAGCAGTCAAACGATATCATTTTTCCAAAAATTTAGATTTTTTTTCTTCTTTTCTTTTAAAAAAATAATATATATACTTACCTTACCCTACTTTTTCCCTACATTTATTTCACCCGACTTACCTGATTTTATTTTCCTTCCCTTTATTCCTCCTCTGGAATAAAACCCTTTTTCTCCCTCCCCAACCACCATGAGCACAGCTCATTACGATTGGACCCTTGTCAGTCACCGGAAGGGACGAAACCGTCCCCCGGCCAGGCCTCAGACAAATTACGGGCACGAAACGCACAACAGGGGGGAGTGGGTTTGGACTGGGAGACCCACCTGGAGGAAGGCCTGTGCTCCACCCTTCATCCCATCGTTCGGCTGGGGGGATCAGTCCTCATATCCTCACCCATTCTGTATCTAATTAAATTGATATCTTTTGTAACAATTGTTTTTGCAGTGTGAATCTACAACATCTACTCTAGAGCAGGGGTCTTCAACGTTTTTCAGGCCAAGGACCCCCAAACTGATAGAGATGGAGCAGGGACTCACTCCTATATATTTTGTATAAAATTGTGTTTTAGATTAAACTGGAGGAGTGCAGGAGGCTTGGAGGGACAGGTCCAGGCTGGTCTCCTGCTGTGAGTGAACCGGTGTCCAGCTTGAGAGAGCTCCTATGTGTCACTGAATGTGTCCATTTCTGACTGAAAGATAACATCTGCCTCCATTTATCCATCCGCCACAATATGTTGGATTCATGTTAATGTGTATTTAAATACATTTCAATTCGTGGGAAAAAAAAATTGTGGAAAAACAAAAAAAAGAAAAATTGTCTAATCAACCAAAAATGTCACGGACCCCTGCAGTACCCCCTGTTGAAGACCTCTGCTCTCGAGTAAAAAAAACTGCTGACATGCTCTCAGTGTGCTAACGCTAACTTATAATGCATAAACACTAATAAAGGCTTTTGTTGAACTCTCACTGATACACAGTAAAATAACACAACTCATCGTTCTTTGAACACATCAATCACTAAATAATTACAAGATTAAGTCATCCCATTGAATTGTCTGTGGTTTGTACCTTACCTGTTCGCGGTTGTTCCTGTGATGTACTGCAAGGAAGCTAATGCGCGTTCTGGTCTGTGGGGGGAAGGGGGGCTCGTCGCCGCGGTGCGGAAGCTCGCTGGTTCGATCCCAGCCTCAGACGCTGATCCGGGAAACATACTTGACGGTAGTGCGGTGACAAAAAGTGATACTATGACTAATATTATGTAGTATAATAGTACTACAGTATACTATTAGCTGAAGGAAGGCTGTATTGCACACTGGATGATAGTGTAGTGACAAGAAGTAATACTATGTAGTATAATAGCAGTACATTAGATGCAAGGCACTTCTACAATAGTACTACATTATACTACTGCTCTTCTACAGTAGTATTACTGCTATTATAGTACTAGATGATATATTATATGATATATAAAGTATTTTTGTAGGGACCGTCATTCAATATCAACTACTTTATGTCCAAAAAGCAGGGAAGTGACGAGGCGACGGCAAGGAAGCAGCAGGGAACGAAGGGAAAGCAAAAGAAGAAAAATCAGTTCCACTGCTCCTTTAAAAATGTACAGCTTTGTGCAATACACAGTTCAGTGTGTACAGCTTTGTGCAGGCAGCAGTAATGTGTGTACAGCTTTGTAAAAAAGTCCCGCCCTGAAGACACCTGTATGGTAATATTTGGTCATAGTGCCACCTGCTGGAAACAGGAAATGAGTATCTCGCCATGAAACTACGAGTTGCTTTAAATCTTATGTACATGGACCGACCTTCTCCAAACATCACAGGTATGATAACAGCCCCACCCTGAAGACCCGTGTGGGGTAATATTCGCTCATAGTCATAGCTCCCCCTGTTGGCCACTGGAAATGACACTTTTCATACTTTCACATTCTAAGTCGAGCTGGTTGATCACATGAACCTAAAGTCGGGTCACAATAGTGACAAAAAGTGGAATCTTAAGGCTCCAAATACAAGAGGGTGGACGTTGTATTTGATGTGTACAAGAAATCAAGTTTAAAGGCTGAAACCAGGTCAAACTGAGGACAGGGGATCAGGCGAAGGGTAACTGGAACTACTGAGACCCCAACAAACTGGAAAAGTTTCCTACGGACTGACAGCAATAAGACTGAGCTGATTCATTTTCTTGCTGAGAATATTGGTGAAACTCAGACGAGCATGGTTATTGTGACAAAGGGAGAAGATGTCATTCGCAACAAGAGCAAGTCCCTGAGTGCTTTGGCTCCCTGCTGTCACAAAGAAGCAGATGCCTGGATCTTTACACATGCCAGTGATGCAACACTTGATGGAAGTAAATCCCTCATCATTAAAGCCAATTTTACTGATGTGGTTTTCATTGCAGTGTTCATACTGCCATCACTTCAGGAGCTTGGTTTGGAAAACATGTGGATTGCCTATGGCCAAGCAGCCACTACCCGATGGATTCCAGTTCACCAGGTGGTTTCTGCAATAGGCACTGATAAAGCCAGTGGCATCCTCCACTTCCATGCTTTCACTGGGTGTGATAGTGTGTCTGCTTTCCGTGGGAAAGCAAAGAAGTCTGCGTGGCGGGCATGGAGTGTTTGTGATGAGGTTTCTAAAACATCCACAAAACTCAGCAACTGTTCAACTGACATTTCTAGTGATGATCAACTGGACCTGGAGAATTTTGTCGACCTAATGTATGGCAGTTCTTGTACAGCCACTGGACAGGCAAGGCTTGATTTCTTTTCACGCAAGCAGAGGCCATATCATGCAATTCCACCAACCAAAGCAGCCTTAAAGTAACATGTCAAATGTTCAGCCTACCAAACTGGAATAATCTGGGGCAACAGGCAACTGTCCTCAATCCAGACACCGGAAGTCCTGCTAAATGGGGTTGGATGCAGAAAGGCGAGACATGGCAGATATGCTGGATATGCTTTGACAGTGAGCTATTAATCTTTTCGTGTTTATTTTAATGTTTTAGTATTAAAGTAACTAGCATGTTTATTACATTGAATGTTTTACTGTTTCATTGGAAATGTTATTGAATGTTTTAACTGTTTTCGTTGTTAATTAAATTTAATTAAAATTACCAAATGTAAACAAAACTTGTTTTTTTTATATTTAATAACATTCTTATTCTGTCATTAAAAGCATAAACATAACACCCCAACACCCCATGAACTTGCAGCTATTTTTGATGATGTTACAAGTGAAAACAACAAAAACTGAGAAAAGTATTTACTTGAGGCTTTTGATAATTGGAAAAGTGAATGCAGCATGCCTGAAAACATGCAAATTGACACCAAGATTATTGAATTGACCAAGTAAATGCATTTTTGAGAAAAACTATTTTGCGATGTAAATTTTGGTGGCCATCTTGGAATATGGCCTCCATCTTGGATTTTTTTAAATGTCTAATTAATTGCCAGTAACCCTCAAAGACTCACTTGTCATTATTAATAATAATAACAAGTATTTAATTGTTTTCCTGTTTTGAGTTGAAAAATTGCCAGTAGTTTCTTGCTAGCTGATCTATAAAACAACACTACCATAAATTGTGCACTGTATTTATAAGGTGTGTGCATTGTAATCATGTATCAAGACAAAAGGTAAATATAAAGGAAGTGCTTGAGTTTGCATCATCGATAAACAGAGACAAATCTGAAAATTGGGGATTTATTGAAATGTCAGGTATACTAATAAGACAAGGGACATTTGATATGAAAGCCTGTCTCTAAGACCTACATCTCTCTTCTCTGTCCACATAAACGGAGGCCCCAGCTATTTATTAAAAATTTTACTGTCGGTTTTTCAACTGCACTCATTAATCATACACTATATTACAGAATGGTTGAAATATTTTAGATGACTGTCTTGTTAGGTGTCATCACAGTCAAAAGTAAAGGAAAAAGTACATTTGAAAAATTGCTTAGTGCTTCTTTGAAAAAAGTGCAATGTCGTTTACTTCCTTTAATCAATACATTTACAGCAGATATATTTATTATGCATCATTAGCTTCCACTCATTTATTGTCATTATTATCTTAATCATTTCACAAACAATTTTCCTAAATTATCAGTAGACTCAATGTCCAAAACGTCCATCCCTTTAACAAAAGCAGAAGTAATAAAAGACATTTCAGACATAACAGATCAATCAAAAACTCATGCACATTCTTGACCACCAAGGAATACAGCATGACAGTGCTGGAGATCAGCTGGCAGCACCTCATTCACTCGTTTTTTACTAAGATAAACTGGATAAAAACAGTATCATTATTCACGTGTATTGAGTAGCATTGACTTTATTTTGCTGTCATGCTCTCTGGTCATGATATGAAATAAGAAATGCATAGAAAAGTGGTTATTCTCATTACTAAGATTATAATTTTTTACTAAGATTCAACCTGTAAACTACATGAGGACACTGTCACCCGGGCTTCATTTATAATTGTGCTTTTATATACCTTCTGGGTTGTTGCTGTATAACTTTATAGCAGGCTTCCTCAGTGTACCTAAAAGTTCTAACAATTTAACATATAAACCAGAATTTTCACTGATGTTTAAAGATGCGTTCAGACAGAATTTAGAAGCAAATTTTTGTCTGCTGTTATTTGCACAAATATAACAGCTGAGTGGATTTGCAGTCTGAATTTATTTGTCCACAGAAGTGTCTGTGCTGACTGTGCAGAGTTTAGCTATAAGTCAGCCAGCAATATATGCAGAATTACCTGTAAAAGCCTGTATTTTCACAATCTTTCTATCACATAGGGCATTTAAGTTATTGTTATTGTGTTATTGTCATCTTAATACATTGAAATAAGTTTGAACAGAAGTGTAATTTTCTGAAGAGGTGAAGCTTCTAAAAGAGGTGAAGAAGCACCAACCCATTCTCATCTCAGCATCAAATACTGCAGTTTTGTTACAGACGGCTGCTGTCGCATACATACACACAAGGTGCTTTAGATTTAGACATAAAAAAGTGTGGTTATGTTTATGAAAAGATCATGTATCATAAAATTTGTAATAAGGTAATGTCACCCATGTTACTTCAGTTACAGTAAATACATTATGTTACTTACGTAACTTAAATACTCAAAAGAAATCCACTTGCTCTTTTGCTTTCTGATTGATTGAAACACCGTTCTCCCAGGTGAAAGTCCTGTGTTTGTTCCATCCAATCACAACCTGTCTCCCATCGTGGACTCTTTCTACAACCTCCGTTACATGACCACCTTTTCGCCACAGGCGGTCACAGTGGCGATGCCAAAGGGCACCTTGTGCATGTCTCTTTGACGGCAACAGCTTTGACAACACAGCAGTATATGGGAAGGTGGGAAACACTCTGAAATTCAAACATTGAAACTGTTCATGCCCACTCATGTCTTTGTTTTGACTTTATAAGCAGAAAATTGGCTTCCTGTTAAGAGTGAACACACCTTGACCTGTTGTGACATTGGTAGCAGAGCTTAATATTAATATACCTGTAACCCCTTGTGCCTTGTGTCAGCATGGTTTGTTTTTTTGTAAAATCTTCATTTTGAGGCGATGAACAAAAGAACAGGCACCTTTGACGAACCACAGAAATGTCCATGAGAAATTTGAGGCATCCACTAATAACAGTGACAGATATCTGTTAATCACATTGCGATGTATTTATCCACAGCTATCCAAAAAATAATGGCATCATTTATTTAGATCAAAATTAAAGAATCAATTACTACTGTCATATCGTGTCCCTTTAAAAATGTGGTGCACCAAAACACAGCACTGTAGTACATTACTATTATAGTACAGAACTCCAGAAGAATGATGAAGACACTGTGTGGATCTTATTCAGCCATTGCAGACTTCATGATGTAAAACAGGCTACTAATCTCTTGGTGCCTCCACTTTCAAATAGATAGTGTCCAAACAGCACAGGAGGCAGGCACCCTGAGGTGTACAAAACATAATACATAAGAAGTTACAATACATGGTTAGGGCTCATCAATTTTGGATTTATTGTTTTTAAAAATGCATGCAAGCTTTTATTATTACTTTTGAATATTAAAAACGAGTTAAAATCAGAAAATCATTGATGCAAAAATTTGTGTGAAAATCAAATATTAGCAGGAATAAGAAAGCTAAAAAGCTAAAGGCCTCTGAAGTCTGCAAAGGTAATGTCATCCCACTGTATAAAAGTGTTGCTAAATTAACTTTTTGTCTGTTTCCAGGAACACGGGTCCTTTTGTAGGAACTCATGAGCTTGTCCTGCATTTAGTCCAGAAGAATCAGGATTTAGGTCAACCTTCTGACCTGGCTGAGTTTGTAGTACTGATCAATGCTGTTTAGTTAAACACAACATTGACGCAATAAGACAGCACTGGCTGGCCACTGAATTCAAATAAGTTACATCTACCTCAGCAACACTGAACCAAACCTGCTAATCAATTTATTGTATTTATATTCTTTAATAACAGAAAGTAATGATCACCAAGCAGATTGTCTTTCTCCAGACTAATTTGCCCGATCTTTACTTTTTTTCAGAGGTAGCACAAAAGAAAACAGGAAATCCCCAAAAGTATTCCGTTCTACATTTTAAAAACAAATTCTTCAGCATACTACAACCATCTTTCTCTACTTTTTAAACATAACTTTGTGAGTTGAACTTGTGTATTTCTGATCATCTGTCGTTATTTACTAAGAAACGCAGAACAATGTTTCTGACATGGAAACACAAAATCCAGCTAAAAATCAATTTAAAAATGATTATGTCTCCCTCTGTTAAAATCTGTTTGAACCAAAACTGATGAGCCTTAGGTTTTGTGAATGGCACTCTGAAAATATCGGATAACACAGCTCCTGTAGTCAATATGCCTCACTGATGGACACTTTATCTGTATTTCTGGAGTTCATTGCTTTGGCACAAATGAGTGATGGCACTGCACAAGTGAACATAAAAAGAGGGAGGATGGGAAATGAAAGAGGAGGAAAACGGTGTCACAGAGTTTCTCCTTTCACTTGTTCATTGTTATTGAGTCCCGGGGAAGGTTTACTCTTCATGCCCTCAGTACCCCCCCGCGATGTTTCCTGGAAGAAAAGGTGTGGCATCCACGCAGACATGATGATCCGTTTGTACTCCCTGCGAAAGTTCTGGTTCAGCAGACCGTAGATGATGGCATTAAGGCAACTATTGAAGTAAGCCATGAAGTAGCTGACGACAAAGAGCCACTCTGGGATGCGAGGTGCCACTTCTTCAGGCTTGATAGCAACAGCAAGCCCAATGATGTTGAGTGGCCCCCAACAAATTGCAAACAGCACAAACACCACAAACATGGTGATAAAATTCCTCAGGTCGCTGGGCTTGATGCGAGGACGGACCACTGACTTCACCTTTCGCCTCACCTGGATGACCAGAATCCAGATACGCAGGTAGCAGAAGGTGACCACAGCAATGGGCACAAAGAAATGGATGACCACCACTGTGATGGTGTAGGACGTGCTGACTGCCTGTGCAAATGTGCATGAGTAGATGCGTGGGTCATACTGCAGCGAGCCGACAAAGAAGTTGGGCACAATGGCTAAAACTGTCAGCAGCCAGATGAGTGCTACCAGCAGCAGTGTGTTACGGTAGCTGTAGAGTTTGTCATAACTGAAGCTGTGGCAGATGTAACAGTAACGGTTGATGGCGATGCCTGTTATGTTGAAGATGGAGCCAATGACGCTCAAGCCCATCAGGAAGCCGCTTACCTGAGACCACCACAGAGAGAGAGGTGACAGCCCAGTGATAGAATGAATGGCACCGCAAATAACAAGTGCATTTGTTTACTATACTAATTAAAAGTTTCTTCCTCCGAGTGGTTTGTAGTCTACCATTTTGGATTTAAATCAAAAGAGTAGTGCTGCTGTAACTTAACAATGTCTCAGCTACATGACCTTAAGTTTCGCTGTGGCTTCCCAAACACAGCAGGTACATGGAAGTCAACAAGGTTTCTGGACCCTTAAGACAATAAAACAAAAAGATTATGGAGCTATAACACTAGTAACTCTTTTTAAGTTAAATTATATAATATAATTTCTTTATTGGATTTTGACGTGACAGTATGGGCAAGGTTTTAGACCAGGGAACCACAGTTAAGTCACTCATGCAAGGTCCTCTTGCAAAGATGTTAAAAGAGAATTGAAGCCTGACAGAAGTGACCACAGCAAAGTGTAAGGCACACACAGCTGAAACCACTGGAGAAAACTGGAGATGGTCAGATGAAGGGAATAGTGGAGAGCAGTTCTTGTGTTGAATGACAAGTATCGTGGAGGCCATGTGGCTCATGTCCTACATGTTTTGACAGCACCTGGAAGTTGGGTAATGTCTTCCTAGATCCTAATTTCTTTCTAATGTTGGCAGCCTATCTCCATAATATTGACATTTCCATATTTTGTTACTAAACTGCTATTATTTCTGTGTATTGTTTACATGACATCTATCTCACCATCCTGGAAGAAGAACCCCCTAAATGCACATATTCAGCCCTTTATTTTACTACTGCAGTCCTTATCTCATCTGGTGGACATTGTAAAGCACTTTGAGGATAACACTCATTTATGACCTGATTTGAGCTGAACTGCAGATAATGTTTTTTAGAAAAAAACATTTAAAATCACATCAGCATAATGATGGCCAGTCATGGCTCACCTTGCACTGGGTCTCACCCAATGACCAGCCATCGTGGAAAATGGCATACAATACCAGAGGGTAGGGGTAAAATGCAACCACCAAGTCAGCAAAGGCCAGGCTCACCACGAAGACATTTCCTGTAAAGGACAGATGGAGAACAAACAGACATGTGAGGCTGTGATTCAAACTGTAAGAACCCTGAGTGTAGCAGCAGCAAGGCAATACATAGGTACACCTTGCCGATGGCGGACTTCTTTAACAGTGTCAACAATTTAATCCCAATAACAGAGGCAGCTGTAAGAGTCAAACTGTTGTAGTTTCTGTTTCCAAAATGAAACTACATCATGACGGAACAGAGAAAACAGGAGAAAACTCTTGGTTGCAAAGTGAAAAAACAAGCTGTATTGGTCATTCTACCTGTGGGCAGGCTTGCTCTTGATTGGTTATTTACACTGTCAATTACAACCACAACCCTGTTTCCAAGAAAGCTGTGACCCTGTGTAAAATGTAAATACAAACAGAATGTGATGATTTTGAAATCATGTCAATCCATACTTTATTGAAAATACAATAAAGACAACATATCAACTGTTGAAACCAAGACATTTTTATTGTTTTATGAAAAATATATGCTAATTTTTTATTTCATTGCAAAAGAGTTGAGACCGGGTCATGTTTCCCACCGTGTTGCATTGCTCCTTAATTGTTGGGAAACTAAGGAGAACAGACCTTGACCCTAACCCTAACCCAGATTAGTGTTACCAAGGTACTTGAGACTAACCCTAAAATTCCCAATGTCACGAAGGTGGCTCTCTTTTAAACTGGGTAGATCATCTAATGTCATCCACTGTAGTCCACTGTGGTTCACTGTGGTCCACTGTGGTCCACTGTCATCTACTGTCGTCCACTGTCGTCCAATGTCGTCCACTGTAGTCCATTGTCATCTACTGTCGTCCACTGTAGTCCACTGTTGTCCACTCTTGTCTACTGTTGTCTACTGTCATGCACTGTAGTCAACTGTAGTCCATTGTCATCCACTGTAGTCTACTGTAATCCACTGTAGTTCACTGTCATCCACTGTTGTCTACTATAGGTCACTATTGTCCACTGTTGTTTACTGTTGTTCACTGTTGTTCACTGTTGTCTACTGTTGTCAACTGTCAACCACTTTAGTCCACCGTCCACTGTTGTCTACTGTTGTCCGCTGTCGTCCACTGTTGTCCACTGTCATCCATTGTAGTCCACTGTTGTCAACTGTCATCCACTGTCGTCTACTGTAGTTCACTGTTGTCCACTGTTGTCTACTGTATTCTACTGTTGTTTACTGCAATAACCATGCATTAATTTCTAAACTTTGCAGAGATGCAGAATACAGCTGGGACACGCTGTTAACTAGCCAACACATTCACAGCTAACAGATTTACCAGCAACAACTGAAGGAGGAGCAGAGGAGGATGAGAGTGTGTGGTCCAAAAGACAGAAGGAGAAGAGATTCGCAGGTCATCTGAGGAACATCTCTCAGACAAACACATCCAGAGGCAAAAGTAAACATTATCTAATGTGCAGGAGAGATTGAATGGTGTCTCCATCTTGTTTCAGTGCTACAGTGACCTGAAGAAAACAGATCTGAGCACAGCAGACTCTCAAAAGCTGTACGAGTAGCAGCTGTATCAATTATAGATGCTCGCCGACAGCCTCTCAGGTATTAATAGAAAGATACTCTGTCAATTCTTTCTGATGCTTAATATAGACCTTTGTATCTGTCAGTGAGGGCAGAGGGAAGGAGAGCTCTGCTGCTGCTCAGGCCTCACTGAGGCCTTTACATATGTCCAGAGATGTCAGGGAGGCCAAACACGTTATCCACGTTTGTGTTGTTCATCTCTCTGGGGTTTTCTGGGACGTCTTATTATTTTCATTCATAATAATATCAACTCATACAGCATGTGTTCTGTTTTCATATATATTTTTACTCGTGGGGATGCAGAACAGACGACATATTCTGTTATTATCAATGTTGTTAGTGGAATAGTGATTAATGAAGATTCTCAAATGTGTTGTCGGCATGGTCACAGCAGGGAGAGAGAGAACCAGAGGTGAATACAGTGAGCTGATGAGACGTAGACTTTTAAAATAAAACAGGACTCTGGACTGAATGTAACGAACAGAAGGTTCAAACCACAACAAAAGTAACTTCCAAACCACAGCAGGACACAAACTGAAGTGCAGAACAGAAACCTGATCAAATTATACCAGATCATGACGAAAAATGGTTTGATCAAAAATAAGACCAACAGAAAAGAGCTGAGAAAAATAGCAAATGAAAAACACCATCAACCAAACAACAGCAATATGCACAAAGTACAAATGTATTTTAAAATCAGCTCTGGAATATGAAGCTTCAACACAAAAACCCATAAACACAACCTGTCTGAAATGGTGATCCCTGGAGAGAACGAATTGAAAATCAACTTAAAGACAATCCAATAAATCTAATTGAGATTAGTGTTTTAAAAAAGATTCCAAACATTAGAAGAAACTATCAAAAACCAAAAGGCTCAGATTAGAGAAACTGCCTTTACAAATCATGCTGTGGTCTGTTAATAACAGAATACTTTGACAAACCCTTTAACTTGAATAAACATGTTATTTGCGTCTTCCCAAAGCACCAAACCACTGATCATGTTTAGACCCTTTGCACTTCACTTAACAAACACCAAACAAAAAAGGATCAGATATTTGCTTGTTTTATTGATTTCAAGAAAACTTTGGACTCTATTGGCTTGAAGCCTCCGTGGTGAAGTCCTCCAGACCCTGAGCTGAGCCAGGAAAGGTCCCCTGTTGGGCCTTAGACTAACTCTCACGCACTGACCCATCTCACATGAAAGCACTGAGCACCAATCAGAGTGAACCAAACTATAACGCAATGTAAAGAAACCTGGTTTTGGAGAGATGAAACTAAAAGCCAAAGTAGGTTGAACGTTAAATGTTCCAACAAAGAAATACATTCTTCTGTCAGACTGTTCTCAGTGTTAAACAGGTGAAGTTGAGACATTCATGAACGTTCTCCTACAAAGAAAACATCCAGTCAAATAAGGAACATTTCGTTTAACAAATTCCACTCTAGAAATCTGAGACTTCAAAGAGCTTCATGACCTCTAAACATTAAAAACAGTCCTCAGAGAAGGAGGCAGATCCTGCTGCTCTATACAACGGTGAATCAAAAAGAGCTGCTTCTGTTGTGCTGCTGGAGAAGCATGTTGCCAGCTAGTGTCCCCTGAGCTGACACGCTTTCATCTGTCCTGGACATTGAAGCTCCGCCCCTCTTGAAACCTGAATGTCACTCAGACATCGCCCGGATCGTCGCTTCATTGCCGTAGACTTTCTCATGCATTTAAGGGTCTCTGTTGATTATTTCCAGAGTTGAACACAACGTTTGAAGTCTGTTGAGGCATTGCTGACGCGCCCCAACCAGTGGACAGAAACAGGGTAAGTTCAGGAGCTGATGTTGATTGAGCAACGAAACTTGAAGCACACACTCACGGAGGTTACAGATTCCCGTTGCTCCCCGCATGTCGCTGTGCACTCACTTCACGTGCAGCGGGAACAATCCCAGAACTTTTGGATCCGCCCTCGTATGAATCAACATGCCACAACCTGAGAGGAGGCAATAAACTCCACAGCACAGGGAACGCTGTTTGAGCAGGTCAGAGCAATATCAGCAAGACCTTCAGCACAAAATCCAGGTCATTAAGAAAGGAGTCATAAATACAGAGAATGACTGCCAGAAATTACAAATAACAGAAGTCATAAATCCAAATGCATTGTGGGACTTACAAAAGACATTTAATAACAATGAAAAATAAAGACGAATTGTCCAAAGGATTTCTGTTGAACAGGATGAAATGGAAGCTGAGCTGAAACCTGCAGGCTGGTCAGACCAGAAGCTGAGAAGAATTCAATTCAATTCAATTTTATTTATATAGCACAAAATCACCACATAGGTTATTTCATGGCACTTAACACATCAAAGTCGTTTCAGCAGAACTTTACAATATTATGCAGAGAAACTCAACAATTCTACAATACAACAATTCAACAATTCTACAATTCTACAATTCAACAATTCAACAATTCAACAATTCAACAATTCCCACATAAGCTAGAAGGGAAAAAACTCCTCTTTAAGGGACAAAAACGTCCAACAGAGGGAAGACAAACTCCCTTTAACAGGAAGAAACCTCTGACAGAACCAGGCTCAGAGGTGGGCGGAGCATCTGTTAACAGAACCGGGCTCAGAGGTGGGTGGAGCATCTGTTAACAGAACCAGGATCAGAGGTGGGAGGAGCATCTGTTAACAGAACCAGGCTCAGAGGTGGCCGGAGCATCTGCATAACAATGGAAGTTGATGCAATGCTTCCTGATGATATCTAATGGAAGCATGTACAAAGTAAAAAGTATTGGGCCAAACACTGAGCCTTGTGGAACTCCATAACTAACTCTTGTTTGTCTGGAAGACTCATTGTTGACATGGACAAACTGGAATCTATCTGATAAGTAGGATTTGAACCAGTCTAATGCAGTTAATTTAATCCTCGTAACGTCTTCTAATCTCTGTAATAAGATCGTATGATCAATCGTATCAAAAGCAGCACTGAGGTCCAGAAGAACAAGTACAGAGACGAGTCCATTATCTGAGGCTAATAAAAGGTCGTTAGTAACTTTCACCAGAGCTGTTTCTGTGCTATGATGAACTCTAAAGCCTGACTGAAAATCTTCAAACAGATCATTCCTTTGTAAATGATCAAAAAGTTGATTTGCAACAACTTTTTCAAGGATTTTAGAAATAAACGTCAGGTTGGAAATTGGTCTGTAGTTTCCTAAAACAGCTGATCAAGAGTCAGCTTTTTAAGTAAAGATTTAATTACAGCCACTTTAAAAGCCTGCGGTACATAGCCGGTTACAATAGATAGGTTGATCTGATCTAATATGGAAGTATTAATTAAAGGGAAGACTTCCTTAAAAAGTTTAGTTGGGATGAGATCTAACAGACAGCTAGAGGATCCAGATGAAGAAATAATTCTAGTTAACTCAGAGAGCTCAACAGGAGAGAAATGTTCCAAGTTTACATCTGGTCCTACAGTTGCTTTCAGGGCTGCTGTGGTTAACATCACATCAGTGATGGTGGCAGGAAGGGTCTGCCTGATTCTCTCCCTGATAGTAAGAATTTTATTAGTAAAGATGTTAATGTTAACAGAACCAGGCTCAGAGGTGGGCGGAGCATCTGTTAACAGAACCAATCTCAGAGGTGGGCGGCCATCTGCCTCGACCGGTTGAGGTGAGAGGAGAGCAGAGAGAAAAGGACAGCATAGAGATACAAGACATGAACAATCACAGAGACATGCAGCTCCATGACGGGACATCTGCAGAAGAAAGAACAGAAACTACGCAAGCAAAGGAACTGAATGAAGAACACTCGGGTCAGAGAAGAACAAATTTGATATTTACAAATCAGAGGTCGTCTTCACAAAGATTCTTAGACTCCTCAGAGAGTTTCTAACTGAGCCTAAAACCTTTTATCATGGAGTGTCATCTGGGGAGAGATTTATGAAACTTCTCAGAGACTCTTATCCAGGAAAGGAAGAAACCTTGATCTCAGTGAGGAGGTGTGGTCCACCCGTTGCTAGGCGACGCATCCTTTTAAAAGATGTGATTGGTTTATGGTCACAGAATGAATAGTGACCTCCCGTGGAGATAAAATGAAGTGCGAGTTTGTGTGTGTGTGTGTGTGATGAGTGCTGATGAAGGTTGAACAGACTCCAGTTATTTCTACACTCAAATATCTTCATCACTTTCATGTGTTCTTGTAAGAAGAGACGTCTTTGATCCTCCACAAACATCCTGCAGACAATCTGGAGACTTTCATCAAGATCTGAATGAATGAACTATTGGTAAAAATTAATTTACCAAAATCGTTATCCTCCTGCAAGTAACAGTTGAAGTAAAAATGAAATCCAAGTATCTTCTGTATCATAAAGGTGCTAGTAGGCTAAAATATAATTTGACTCATTCTTATAAAAGCAAGCAGCTCCATAGCCATTTCTTTTTCATGGGGCCTTCCACTTAACATGAAGAGAATCACCTTCACACATTTCAAAATACACTATTTATGTCATTGAAAAGTAAAAGTACACTGAGTTGAAGCATATCTATGTCAGTTTAAGACTTCATAAGTTAAGGCAATAATTCAATTTTATTTTATTCTTGCCTGTTAGAGGATTTCAGCTGCTCAACAGTTCAGGGTCTCCTTTGTTGTATTGTTACATGTCCTGATGCTCCAGATGTTTTCAATGATTGACAGGTCTGGACTGCAGGAGGCCAGTTTATCAGTGGACTCTTCTACTACGGAGCCATGCTGTTGGAATACGTGCAGAATATGGTTGGACGTTGTTCTGCTGAAATAAACAAGACCTTCCCTGAAAGAGACGTTGTCTGGATGGCAGCATATGTTGCTCCAAAACCTGAATATATCATTCAGCATTAATGCTTCCTTCCAGATGTTCAAGCTACCCATGCCATGTGCACTAATGCATCCCTGTACCATCACAGATGCTGGCTTTAGAACTGAGCTGATAACAACTCACCCGACATAATAAGGAGAATGCTACATGCTTATTTAAGGGAACGGGTGGACCTGATTGGCCGTATGGTTCCAGCCTGCTGAGCCCCTAATTAACGAAAAAAAACTCAAGACCTAAACATAACATCCCTACCTTTACCTGCTTATGATGTAAAACAAAAATATACATTAACGAAAGGGACACAGGTTGGTTGAGAGGTGCAATATATTAAAGAAAAAAATACAAATTAGGACGCGTCCCACCTGGACGGCAATTATCAAACAAAGAGGGGTGCCGTAACAAACAAAGCCCCCCACCCCTCCGACACACAAACAATACCCGCTGAATATCCCCAACAACCCAGATACCCCCTGATCCCAAGTGCACAAACATAAATAGTCATCATTGACTTTAAAAATAGTCTACAAACCAAAAAAGGTGCGATCCCCGGTGAAATGTGGTGAGTCGCCGGCTGAATGCCTCCAAACAAAGCTGGCACAGATCTCCCCACCACTTGGTAAATAGTAGGTTATAATAAGGCCCATGGATCAGATACTACTAATATATCTATTGGATCTACAGATATGTAAACAGTGGAGGAGGTATTCATAGTGAAGCTGCACATCGTGGGGATTCATCAAGCAGCACTGTTATACATGGTGTATACTAGTATCAGAGGGAGGGAGGGACAGAGGGGCAGACAGAAGGACGGATTGACAGAGAGGGGGACAGAAGGAGGGACAGAGGGGGCGACAAAGGGAGGGAGGGACAGAGGGCGTCCTGTCTCTTTCTCTGTCTCTCAGTAGATGAACTGTCTCATTGTGCCAAAGGAGTGTCTCTAATTAGCTCATTTTCATGAGCTGTGGAATTTCTGAGACTCTTTTGAACTGTACCAGAATATCAATGGGCAATCCTCTCTGCTGATTGGCTGCCAAACCACAGAGGGCCTCTGATTGGTCATCGCGTGGTTACTGTATAACCTTTATAATTGCCTGTCCGGATGTAGAACTTGAGATCAGCTATAGAGGGTTTAATAAATATGTGGACATAAAGTCCCTCTAATGTGAGGAAGAGTCTGTCAGTGTCACCTGGAGACTTTCAGCTCTCTGGTATAGATCTGGAAAGCAGCAGAGTCATTGGCTGGTCAACATCAGCACTATTACAGGAGTCTAGGGGCGGAGCCTGCAGCAGGCAGGGGAGGAACGCTGTTGATGGTCGGATGGAAAAGGTGGAGCAGGGGGAGCAGGGGGAGCACTGATGATGGTGTGGCTTTAATCAAAGATGATGTCACCACAGTATGTAGATACGAGTCACAGTAGTTCAGATGTAAAACAGGTGGAGCAGAAGGGAGGAGAAGGGAGGTGTCAGGTGGTGGAGGGAGGAGAATGATGTGGAGGGAGGAGAAAAGAGGTGGAGGGAGGAGAAGTAGGTGGAGGGAGGAGAAAGGAGGTGGAGGGAGGTAAAGGAAGGAGAAAGTAGGTGGAGGGAGGAGAAGGAGGTAGAGGGAGTAGAAAGGAGGTGGAGGGAGGAGAAAGGAGGTGGAGGGAGTAGAATGAGGTGGAGGGAGGGGAAGGGGGTGGAGGGAGGTGAAGGGAGGAGAAAAGAGGTGCAAGGAGGAGAAGGGAGTAAAAGGAGGTGGAGGGAGATGAAGGGAGGAGAAAGGAGGTGGAGGGGGAGAAGGGAGGAGAAAGGAGGTGGAGGGAGGTGAAGGGAGGAGAAAGGAAATGGAGGGAGGAGACTTCTGAGGCTCCTTTGAGGACCAGGCTGGTTTCTTTTTAAGCTTCTTCTGGCTCAGCCGAGAGAAACGGATGAGCTGGCAGGAGGCTCGAAACTGGAAGGAGAACAGAGTTGTTCAGCAGCAGGAGGTTCAGCAGCAGGAGGCTCAGCAGCAGGAGGTTCAGAAGCAGGAAGCTCAGCAGCAGGAGGGTCAACAGCAGGAGGCGAGGACGCTGGGTTAGGACACACAGGATGCCGGAACAGAAGAGGACACTGGAGTTGCCAGGGAAACACGGGACGATTTGGGCCATAAAGTTGAGGGCTGAAGCCGACCTTCAGAAACTGAAGTAGAGAAACGGGTTGAAGAGAACAAACTTCAGACCTGCAGGATCTTCCAGAAAGCCTCCAGGAACTTCCTCAGTCAGGTCATGGGACTGAAACAGACGGTCGAGCAGCCGACCTGGATGTCGCTGTAGCCTCCGTTAGTCTGGAAGCTACGAACTGATGGTCAATGTCAGGTTCCAGAACATCAGTACATAAATATTCCAGGAAAAACCTCACCCTCAAGAGGTCTTCTGAGGGGGGACAGAGAGGCGGAGCTTGTTGGTTGGACAGAGAGGAGGTGCTTGTTGGTTAGACAGAGAGGCGGAGCTTGTTGGTTGGACAGAGCGGCGGAGCTTGTTGATTGGACAGAAAGGCGGAGCTTGTTGGTTGGACAGAGAGGCGGAGCTTGTTGTTAGACAGAGGCAGAGCTTGTTGGTTGGACAGAGAGGCAGTGCTTGTTGTTAGACAGAGAGGCGGAGCTTGTTGTTAGACAGAGGCAGAGCTTGTTGGTTAGACAGAGAGGCGGAGCTTGTTGGTTGGACAGAGAGGCGGAGCTTGTTGATTGGACAGAAAGGCGGAGCTTGTTGGTTGGACAGAGAGGCGGAGCTTGTTGTTAGACAGAGGCAGAGCTTGTTGGTTGGACAGAGAGGCAGTGCTTTTTGTTAGACAGAGAGGCGGAGCTTGTTGTTAGACAGAGGCAGAGCTTGTTAGTTGGACAGAGAGGCAGTGCTTGTTGTTAGACAGAGAGGCGGAGCTTATTGGTTGGACAGAGAGGCGGAGCTTGTTGGTTGGACAGAGAGGCGTAGCTTGTTGATTGGACAGAAAGGCGATGCTTGTTGGTTAATCAGAGAGGCGGTGCTTGTGTCAGACAGAGAGGCAGTGCTTGTTGTTAGACAGAGAGGCGGAGCCTGTTGGTTGGACAGAGAGGCGGTGCTTGTTGTTTAAACAGAGAGGCGGTGCTTGTTGGTTAGACAGAGAGGCGGAGCTTGTTGGTTGGACAGAGAGGCGATGCTTGTTGGTTGGACAGAGGCGGTCGCAGGGGATGATTTACTATTTAGGGCTTTCTGACCTGAGTCTGTGGCTGCTGGGTCCATATGGGTCAGTACGTTCTGGTATGTGATGGAACCAAGAGCAGAAAGGAGGTGAAGGTGGAGAGAATAAACTGGAATGTTTTATTGTAAAAAGGTGTGTTATGTGGTGGGTGTTTTACCAGGACCCAAATGCAGGCTCACAGACTCGGGTATCGGTTCCAAAATACAGTCTTTATTTCCATAAATAAAAACAAACAAACAAACCAAAAGGTGGCACCTGCAGTGTCCACTTGCTTTCAAGTCGGGAGGGCAACTCAACGACTGATCCAGGGAGACACGGCTGGCCGGCAGACCAGCGAACAGGACCGCTGGAAAAAACAGAGTCTATAATCCTCCGAGTCGGGAGGGCAACTCCACCAACTGGTGACTCCGACAGGTAGCTCTGCAGGTGGAACAGGAGCTGGGGAAACGGGAACGGGAACAGGACAGACGGAGAACGGACGGAGAACGGACGGAGGATGGACGGGTGACTAACTAATGAATTGACAACCAGAGGGGTACATATAGTCCGGGGAGGTGATCAGGGAGATGCAGCACACCTGCAGGTGGTGATCCGGGGTGAGTGGCTGCAGCTGCTGGGACTGGTGAGGGGCGTGGCCATGGGAGGTGAGAAGAGGAGGACACAGAACAAGCAGACAGGGGACTGAGGGCACACAGGAGGAGAGGTGATCGGGGGCAAAACGGAGGAAAACAGGACTCCTGACAAGGTGAAGAGAGAATAGGAGGCGGAGAAACAGAACAAAAGACAAAGCACAAGAGAAACAGAAATGACAGAGCTAGGATATCAGAGGAAGTTAAAACTCCCTCCCTCCCTCCTTCCCTCTCTCTCTCTCCATCCCTCTCTCTCCTCTCTCCCTTTTACATTACATTTGCTACAGCATGCTAGAGCAGCCTCTCTCTCCTCTGTCTTGATCCTTCTAGACCTTCTGCTGCATTTGACACAGTGAACCACCAGATCCTTCTTTCCTCCTTCAGGACCTTGGTGTCTCAGGCTCTGCTCTCTCCCTGTTCTCATCCTACCTCAACGACCTCACCTACTGGGTAACTTGGAGAGGATCTGTGTCTGAACCTTGTCCTCTCACTACTGGTGTCCCTCAAGGCTCCGTCCCGGGTCCCCTCCTCTTCTCTCTGTACACCAACTCTCTCGGCTCTGTCGTTCACTCGCATGGCTTTTCCTACCACAACTATGCTGATGACACCCAACTGATCCTCTCTTTTCCAGATCTGAAACACAGGTAGCAGCATGAATCTCTGCCTGTCTGACTGACATCTCTCAGTGGATGTCCTCACACCACCTGAAAATCAACCTCGACAAGACCGAACTGCTCTTCCTTCCAGAGAAAGACTCTCCCACCCTCGACCTGACTACTACCCACAACAACTCTGTTATCCCCGACCCTGACTGCTAAGAACCTAAGACACTCGACAGTCAACTCTCTCTTACTGCCAACATCACTGCAACAACACGTTCCTGTAGATACATGCTGCACAACATCAGGAGAATACGTCCTCTTCTCACTCAGAAGGAGGTGCAGGTTCTGGTCTAGGTTCTGGTCCAGGCTCTGGTCCAGATTCTGGTCCTGGTTCTGGTCCAGGCTCTGGTCCAGGCTCTGGTCCAGGTTCTGGTCATCTCATGTCTAGACTACTGTAACTCCCTCCTGGCAGGTCTACCTGTTAGCGCAGACCTGGGCATTGTACGGCCCGCAGGCCACATCCGGCCCTTTGGCTGTCCCTGACTGGCCTGCGTGAGTTCAATGGTAAATTAGGAATCAGACGTAAATAAGTGTACATCAGGCATGTGGAATCCAGGTAAAGTTCAGTAGCCTAATTTACAGACATTCCCTAAACGTCTCACCATGCGAGCTAGTGGTCCTGGCGGTTGCACGTAGCAGAGCCCTTAGCCACGCCTCCTCCTCTCTGAACCACCACTCACCTACCGGAGACCCTGCAGCTAAAACAGGTGCAGGAAGCAGACCTGGAGCAAAGTACGGCATTTTGAGATTCCCAAGAGATATCGAGTGAATTTATCAGTTTTTCCAGTTTTACCTGCTGAGTCGCAGCAGAGCTGTGGAGGGAGAAGTTCTCACCGGGACCAACTCCGTCGGGCGTTTCTTCCCCATTAATTTGCTACCTGAGGTTAACTTGTTAACTAAGTTGTGTCAGAGACTTGTGAGTAATTTACCTTGAGGAACATGGCAAAGTAAAAACCAGTCTTTAATTCAGTAAGTCAGCAATTATAAACCCTTTTTAAGACTTGAATCATTGGTTGTGTGCTTTGTGGGCTGGAGGTGTCATTGCTCTTATACTTATACTTATTACTAACCCTTCTCTCACTGAACAAAAACAAATAACTGAAAAACACAAATGAGGTAATTACACTTCAAACAAAATATCAATAGCACTTACTACATTTTTGTATAAAGTTAATTTAATGCTGTTCTTTGAAATACTGCAAAAATATGCTCATTTTCTAAATCTTTTTTGTGAATGTTGATTGAATTGTGATATAATGTTGACGTTTTCAAAATGCTTGCACCACATTTTAATAGCCTAATTGTAACATCTACAACTACCAGTAGCAGCTAATAAAAAAACATACAATTTACTGCTTTTTATAAAGACATAAATAATATTGAGCAGAATGGAGTTCAGCCTATTGGGCTGGCCCTCTACAACAGTCCCAGTTTCTCATGAGGCCCCTTGGGAAAATTAATTACCCACCCTTGTGTTAGCGCCATCCGACCTCTGCAGCTCATCCAGAATGCAGCAGCTCGACTGGTCTTTAACCTCCCGAAATACACTCACACTACTCTGCTCCTCTTCTTCCTCCTCCTCCTCCTCCTCCTCCTCTCCCTTCACTGGTTACCAGTAGCCGCCCGCATCCGTTTCCAAACATTGGTACATGCATACCGTGCTGTGAACAGATCGGGTCCAGTCTACATCCAGGACATGGTCCAACCCTACATCCCAGCCCGCTCCCTCCGCTCCTCCTTCTCTACATCCAGGACATGGTCCAACCTTACATCCCAGCCTGTTCCCTCTGCTCTGCTTCTACCAATCAGCTTGTTGCTCCTCACTGAGCTAAACACTCTACAAAATCATGACTGTTTGCTGTCCTGGCTCCTAAATGGTAGAATGAGCTCCCCACCAACATCAAGACAGCAGAAACTCTGAACATCTTCCACCACAAACTAAAAACACACCTCTTCAGATTTTATCTTGAACAGTAGAACTTTAGTATCTTAAAATGGAACTTACTGATAAAACTTTGTAGTTTGGCTTTCTTGAAGAAATTGTATTTTCTTGATTCCTGTTGTTCTGGTTGAAATGCACTTATTGTAAGTCGCTTTGGATAAAAGCGTCAGCTAAATGAAATGAAATGTAATGTAAAAATCACTCGTCTTCATGCAGTCTATTTGGAGTTCAGCGTCTTCCTGCATGTTCACATCTTTTACAAACAGATGTCCATAAAACCACAAGTGTGATGAACAGATTCCATTAATGAAACTCATCAATGATGTAGTCTGAGTTCAGACTAAACAGAAGCTGAAGTTTTGTTTGTTGCTGCTGTTTGAAGGAATTTAAATACCAGCAGCTTCATACAGCAGCAGGATCAATGTGAGCGTCTCCAGAGTTGTTGGTATTTACGCTCCAGAACACAACAACAGAAACTTCACTGATTAATATGCCGAACATGGAGAGCGAATGGATCTAACGGTACGATAGAAAATGCTTGTTTCGCTACTTTTTGCTCATCAGACAGGTGAGCTCAGACAAATTATTGATCCACAGTGTCCGTCGTTAGGTTGAGGCTGAGTATTGATCACAGCTGTCTGGATATTTTTATTTTGTTGAGTAAAAGTCTGATCTGTTGTACTTAATTAAGTCCAAAAGATTTCCCTCTCATGTTAAGCATTTTACCAAAGAGAGATTTCTGTTTCACAGCAGGATATTTACAATATATTGTTGTGCATATACAGTGCATCCGGAAAGTATTCACAGCGCTTCACTTTTTCCACATTTTGTTATATTACAGCCTTATTCCAAAATGGATTAAATTCATTTTTTTCCCTCAAAATTCTACACATAATACCCCATAATAACAATGTGAAATAAAAAAAAATAAAAAAATTGAAATTTTTGAAAATCTATTAAAAATCAAAAATGAAAAAAATCACATGTACATAAGTATTCACAGCCTTTGCCATTACACTCAAAATTGAGCTCAGCTGCTTCCTGTTTCCACTGATCAACCTTGAGATGTTTCTACAACTTGATTGGAGTCTACCTGTGGTAAATTCAGTTGATTGGACATGATTTGGAAAGACACACACCGTCTATATAAGGTCCCCCAGTTGACATGTCAGAGCACAAACCAAGACATGAAGTCCAAGGACTCATATGTAGACCTCAGACAGGATTGTATGGAGGCACATATCTGGGGAAGAGTACAGAAAAATTTCTGCAGCATTGAAGGTCCCAATGAGCACAGTGGCCTCCATCATCTGTAAATGGAAGAAGTTTGGAACCATCAGGACTCTTCCTAGAGTTGGCCGCCCGGCCAAACTGAGTGATCGGGGGAGAAGGGCCTTAGTCAGGGAGGTGACCAAGAACCAGATGGTCACTCTGACAGAGCTCCAACATTGCTCTGTGAAGAGAGGAGAACCTTCCAGAAGGACAACCATCTCTGCAGCACTCCACCAAGCAGGCCTGTATGGTAGAGTGGCCAGACAGAAGACACTCCTCAGTAAAAGGCTCATGACAGCCCACCTGGAGTTTACCAAAAGGAACCTGAAGGACTGTCAGACCACGAGAAACTAAATTCTCTGGTCTGATGAAACAAAGATTGAACTCTTTGGCCTGAATGCCAAGCGTCATGTCTGGAGGAAACCAGGCACCGCTCATCACCTGGCCAACACCATCTCTACGGTGAAGCATGGTGGTGGCAGCATCATGCTGTGGGGATGTTTTTCAGCGGCAGGAACTGGGAGACTAGTCAGGATGGAGGGAAAGATGAATGCAGCAATGTACAGAGACTTCCCTGATGAAAACCTTCTCCAGTGCGCTCTGGACCTCAGACTGGGGCGAAGGTTCATCTTCCAACAGGACAACGACCCGAAGCACACAGCCAAGATAACAAAGGAATGTCTTCGGGACAACTCTGTGAATGTCTTTGAGAGGCCCAGGCAGAGCCCAGACTTGAACCCGATTGAACATCTCTGGAGAGATCTGAAAATGGCTGTGCACCGACGCTCCCCATCCAACCTGATGGAGCTTGAGAGGTCCTGCAAAGAAGAATGGGAGAAACTGCCCAAGAATAGGTGTGCCAAGCTTGTAGCATCATACTCAAAAAGACTTGAGACTGTAATTTCTGCCAAAGGTGCTTCAACAAAGTATTGAGCAAAGGCTGTGAATACTTATGTACGTGTTATATTTTCGTTCTTTATTTTTAATAGATTTGCAAAAATTTTAAACAAACTATTTTCACTTTGTCATTATAGGATATTGTGTGTCGAATTTTTAGGAAAAAAAATGAATTTAATCCATTTTAGAATAAGGCTGTAACATAACAAAATGTGTAAAAAGTGAAGCGCTGTGAATACTTTCCGGATGCACTGTACAATCCCGTTTCCAAAAAAGTTGTGACGCTGTGTAAAATGTAAATAAAAACAGAATGCAATGATTTGCAAATCAAATCAACCTACATATATCTACATATATATAGACCATCAACTGGCTTTTACTTATAATGAAGGCGCCATGATTTATTACGTGGCTATGACGTTGAACAATGTTATTAAAACTAACTGGCCTTTTTATTCATCATCCTCTCATATAAGAAGTTACATGAGAAATATGCAGAGAGTCATCAGAAACAATGACAAGCTAAGGATGGATAAATCTGTGTCTGGTTATTGTCTGTCCCTCTGCACAGATCCAGGGCTGAAATATACTGTATTGTTCTACTTACGATTGAAACGCTTCACGTACCATCACGTTACTCCACAACTTGTGAAAAGAAAAAATGAAAGGGATTATTTAGTAAACTGTAAATCACAGTAGTATCTGTATCTTATTTTAGCTGAAAAACATGTTGCAGCAGTTTCAGTTTCAGGGTTCGTGTTAAAGGTTTCTCCTTCAGGAGCAGTAAATTGTTGTTGTACTTGCTGTTTGTAAATGTCCCCAATTTTTTGTTAATTTAAAAGTCTAAAGACTTAGCAAAGTACAAAATGGATGTAAAAAGTAAAACCAACATTTTAAATTGTTTGTATTTGTAAAAGGCCTGATTTGCTGAACAAGCAATCGTCATCACAGCCTCAGTCCTCTTCCTCCTCTTCCTCCTCTTCTTCTAGGTGAAAGATCAAACAGTGTGATGGTCTCCTTTGTCTGATGCCAGTGAGGAACACATCCTCTGAGTCTCTGCAGGCCTGGACACAGATGCAGTGTGGAGTAGCTGACCGTGAGTTGTTCTGTCACAGCAGTCCTCAGTCAGCTGTTCTTTCATGGTCAGAGGCACTCACTTCTTTAATGCAACCACTCACTGCTCTCCTGGTTGTACATCTCCTGACATACTAGTTTAACTCAAAGCATATCTGCTGACACTCAACCACAAGAAATAAAATCCTCGTGCACGTAGGAACCACTGATACATCAATGATCTGAACTAACAAAAACTCACTCTTAATTTTGCAACAACTAATGCAATCAACGCACTGCTGTGATGAAACAATACAACATGAAGAGGAACTAAAAGTCAAATCCAGACCGGTTGAAGGAACCGAGGAGGAAAGTACAGAAGAACTGTGAGCCTTCATGAGTGCAGCAGCTGGGTGTCACATACCAACTGATATAACAGACTGCATGATTTAATTATCAGAGATTCCAAGACTTCAGCTTTACCACTGACGTATTGCAGTTTAATTGTGACCCATTTTCCATCACACCTGAGGCAGACTTCTTTGTAGAAGCAAAAGAGGAAATGTCTTTAAACTGTGTTGAAATGTCAAAATCAAGGCAGTTTAATTTCTCTCAGTGACTCAAACAGTCTCCAAATGACAGACGTGTGATATGTAGGATGGTTCCATTGTGGTAAATCCACTGATCGAGGCATGTCATGCTATCTTAGTGAAAAAGACTAAAAATGTGTTTTAAGATGACTCCAACAGGCCAACTATTGTTAGTCTGTTGTTAAACTGTTTCACCTTTAAATAATATGGACCTGCTATAAGCACCTCATGTCTGCTTTAATTATTTTAATATCACAAAGTAGCCCATTCATTCTTAGTCTGGTGGATATTGTTTTGCTATATTCATCTTGTTTTCTACTTTTAATATGGACCTGTCAAAAAAAAAAATCTCCTTAATGTTTTAGATGCCTTGCCATCATAGTTTTCCAGTTTTTTTTTCTACAGATTGGTTGCTGTCTAGAATTAAATCACCTAAACTGAAAGATAATGTTTGTCTGTGACTAGTTTATTCCTCGTGGTACCATTAGAAGTTTTTACATTAGAAGTGTAAAAGTTAGTTGTTGCCATTTATTGACAAAATGTTGTGTGCAGCCCCCAGATCCTCCTCGGATTTGATTTGGCTTTCTTGCTATTAAAGTTAAATATGTAGTCACTTTGAGGTCACACCAGTGGATCCTTTGTCACCATGGAGGAGTGACGTTTTAAACAACAGTTGGGAATATGGAGCCAATCATCACGGTCCGACAAACACATTCAATTATTCACTTTTTTAATTCCCTTGGATTAAATATTCTATGTATATCTCTGAAATTTGGCTTGATGGTGAGTGTAGAGCTTTCTCTGAATTTATGCTGACTAATTATAGATAAAATAATTCTCCTAAGTCAACTGGTATTGGAGGAGGCATTCATTTTTAAGAATACATTTTGGTCTGTCCGCCACCTAAACCCAATAGTGACTTTACCCAGGGATTTTCCAAAATTTGGCCAAAATGATCCCAAAATATATTACCATACAGGTGTTTTATCCATCAGTGATGTTATCGTTGGTTTGTGAACGTTATGAAGTCTCCAGTTCAAATTCTGTCCGTCACCATCTTGCTAATTCGGAGCTGTTTGGAGCAGGAAGTGACCATATTTGGACAAGCTGGGGGAGGAGCCAGCGGTGGATCTGACCAATTTCATTGGAAACCTGACGATACTACGTCCCGCCCACCGATAGCTGCAACCTGACTGCAGCACAGGCCTGTCAATCAAACAGACACGCCCCCAAAAACAGGTTTTCTTGAATCTTCTTTTCTAATGAATGAGGGATTATTTTCAGATGGACCTCCAGAAAACTAATAAGAAGGAGTGACTTTAGCTAACAACACCGAGATAACTGATGGACACATTTTATTCACTTTGTATTTGATGAGAAAAGTTGAATGGGAGTCGATGGAGCCGGAGGCTTTTTGGAGCCGACCTCTAGTGGCACTCGCTGGTATTGCAGTTGAAGGCACTTCTGCATCAGAACCATTTTTCAGACCTGGAAGCTACAAACACTTTTATATCCAGTCTGTGGTTCTATCATTTGCTTATTTTAAATGGGTTTGCAAAATCTGTGATAAAACTCTTTCTACATGCCTGTTATTTCTCAAGTTGGGGGCGGCACAGTGGTTAGCATTGTCGCCTCACAGCAAAAAGGTCCCGGGTTCAAATCCGGTCCTGGGCATTTCTGTGCGGCATTTGCATGTTCTCCCTGTGCTTGCATGGGTTCTCTCTGGGTTCTCCAGTTTCCACCCAAAAAACATGCACCTCAGGTTAGATGGCACCGCGCTAGTGGCAGCCTGTTGCAGCAGCTCCCCCCCCGAGATGCTGCTGTAGCGAAAAAATTTCCCCTCGGGGATTAATAAAGTAAAAATAAGTTAATATTCCTAATTTAGCAGTTACTACTTCTGCCCCTGCATGCTAACATCTGAACCTTTTTAACAACACCAGCCCTGCAGTTCTTGCCATGGTTGCCCCCATGACGTCATACCGCCCTAAATTGAAACCCTAACAATAGTTAAATGAGACCACACAGGCATTCTGGAAGAAATGCTGGAGAAAATGGATAAAAAAGCTTCATGGGTCCCTTGAAATTTTAAGAAACTGTCTGACTAAATATTAGGATGTAGTAAAGGCTGCCAGGAAAAACTACTACTCAGACTCTATTTCAAATCGGCCATCCTCTTCAACACCATTACTCCTATCATTGATCTTCTAGTATGTGCACATCTTTCTGGAATATCTCGAGAATTAAATCACTAAACTCAGCATGTCATGTGTTATAACTGGGATCCATGATCCATTTCACCTGTTGGTCCATTCTGCTGGATCAGTTGCAGGATGTCTCCCGCTCAGTCATAACTAAAATTGTTGATTAACTGAAAACCAGTAATAGTGACAGTGATGGACTTCACCACTCAAATACACAGCTCAGTTCAAAGATGTTTATTGATGCAATCAGGTAAAGTCAGAGACAGAGAATCAGTCCAATAATCTAAACCAGTGGTCAGTCAAACCAGACAGAGGTAGAGAAGCACGACGGCAGATCCAGAAATTTAGAAAAGTCATGTCATACACGAGAAAACTCACCGACAAGAAACGCTGGAATGAAGAGCTACGATGAACTTGCACAAAAGGTGAGGAAGACACAGACTCAATAGACAGGAAGACGGAGAGACAGCTGGACGCAGGTGGAAACAATCAGACAATCACAGAGGACAGGAAGTGAAGTAACCTAAAACAAGACAAGAGGTGAGTTTTAAAATAAAACAGGAAATGGAAGATAGAATACTGAAAAATAAGTGAAAGGATCTTAACAGACAAAAAGTGATGCAAAACTGTGAAGTGATTCCATCTGGTCTCTTTAAAGAGGATTTTGGTGTAATTAGGCCGTGTATACAACAAAAGTTGTCAGGCTACTGGTTCAGTTGTATTATTTTAAACATGCAACATCCTCTCAAAAAAAGACTAAACCTACAATCCAGCTAATTTCACACCAATCTCTCCTTTTTTATCTAAATTTATGGAGGAAGTTGAAACTTGCATTTGGTGCATTGATCTAAACTGCTAACATCTCTGACAACAACATGCTGTTCATTTGATTGACAGAAAAAGTCTCCAGAACTACGAGTGTGACTTTAGATTTCACTTTCTGGTCTCTTTAAGCTGATATTGTCAAGGTATGTGGTGTGAGTAGACCCAAATGTAGCATGGACAACAACTGGATTACAGACAAGAAGATTTAATTCCCTACAACAGGTTATCCGACAGGATGATTGTATGGTTCCCTTGGAACAATACAGCATGTCAGGGAAGGTCGACTGTGTGGTGACTGTGGCCCGACAAAAGATCAACAGATCACAGGATCACAGGATCACCGACAGGCATGCTGGTAGAAACTGCAGCAGGCGGAAGACAGACAGGAGGGTCTAAACCAGTGGTCAGTCAAACCAGACAGAGGTAGAGAAGCACGACGGCAGATCCAGAAATTTAGAAAAGTCATGTCATACACGAGAAAACTCACCGACAAGAAACGCTAGAATGAAGAGCTACGACGAAAATAATTGCAATAGTGACTTACGGAACCTCAGCGTAGAACCAGGTGAGGTTAGTGGACGGACTGACACAGGTGGAGTGAAGGACCGAGGTTCATATACTGCCAGGTGGTGATTACTGGAACCAGAGACAGCTGTAGCAACCTGATCAGGTGATAGTGGGAGGTGTCTGGAGGCGGGCAGGAGATGAGGCCACGCCCTCTGGACACAGACCAACACAAGAACACATGACAGACCATAACTAACAGGGGAGAGAGACAGGAACATGAGGGAGAGGTGATAGGGGAGAACAAAGGGACAGACAAGGATCCTGACATTATCCCCCCTTCAATGGGAGCCTCCTGGCGAACCACCAGGCTTTTCAGAGTGCAAGCAGTGGAATTCATAGACCATGGACAGCTCCATAATCCTAGAGCGGGGGACCCAACATTGTTCTTCTGGACCGTAGCCCTCCCAGTCCACCAGGTATTGAAATCCACGACCATGGCGGCGGACATCCATAAGGCGACAGATGGCGTATACCGGACCGCCGGCAAGTTTCCTTAATTCAATGCGGAGGGGAATGTCCCATGCGGAGATCCATACCATCTATCCAGGCCGATAAGCCGGAGCAGGAACCCGCCGACGATCCGCCAAGCTTTTGTTTTGGTCCAAGGTTCGGAGAAGTGCGTCCCGAGTGTTCCTCCACATCCTCCTACAGTGCTTTAGATTGTGCTGCACTGAGGGCACAGCAACCTCAGTGTCCTGACTGGGAAACAATGGTGGGTGGTAACCAAGGGAGACTTCAAACAGTGACAGTCCAGTGGAAGAGGATCTGTGGCAATTGTGAGCATATTCACCCCAAGGCAGGAGCGAGTTCCAGGATGACGGGTGAGAGGCAGTGATACAGCGGAGGGTGGTTTCCAATTCCTGGTTCAGCCACTCACTTTGTCCATAGGACTGAGGATCGAAACCCGATGTGAGACTGACTGTGGCCCTTAAGGCGAGGCAGAAAGTCTTCCACAATTGTGAAGTGAACTGGGGACCCCAGTCGGAAATGATGTCCACCGGAATGCCGTGCAGGTGGAAAACATGGAGCACCAGGAGCTCGGCAGTCTCATGGGCTGAGGGTAGTTTCGGCAGGGGAACAAAGTGGGTGGCCTTAGAAAATCGGTCAACTATGGTTAGGATGACTGAGTTGTTATTAGAGGAGGGTAATCCGGTGATAAAATCCAGCGCAATGTGGGACCATAGATGATGAGGTACAGGCAGGGGTTGCAACAGTTCAGCAGGGGGCCTATGAGAAGCCTGATCGAGCGCAGATCGAACAGGCAAGAACATAGGTGCGAACTTCAGCCTCCAGTGAGGGCCACCAAAAGGCCCGGTGAAGCATGTTGATGGTGCGGTGGATTCCTGTGTGACAGGAGATGCCAGACTCATGAGCCCACTGGAGCACTTGGGAGCGGGTAGTAGGAGGCACGGACAGCTGGTTTGGAGGTCCACCTCCAGGATCTGGTTGAGTGCGTTGGGCCTCACTTGAGTGGAGGGTGGAAGGTGGAGGGTGGGGGATGGAGGGTGGAGGGTGGGGGATGGAGGGTGGAGAGTGGAAGGTGGAGGGTGGGGGGTGGAGGGCGGGGGTGGAAGGTGGAGGGTGGAGCAGGAGATGGACAGGTGGATCGGTGCGGCTGCAGCAGTACAACAGGTGCTGCCCCGTGTTGGTGAAGAGGAGCTGAGCTGGAAGGCGGAGCTTCCAGTTTACCGATGGACCTACGTTCTGTCTCTCACCGATGGTCAGCAGCTCTCTGGGTCGTCACCGGAAGAACGAGGTCGCGGCTACAGGCGGCCGAAATGAGTTTCCTCCGTAGAAGGCCGGGCTCAGCATTAGAGATCGGGGAAGGAGCTCAGACATCAGAAAATGTCTGCGAATACCAATCAGGATATGCTAAACGATTTAAGTTAAAAGTTGAATCTGTGAAAAGTGTAGGCTACATGAGCGTCCAGAAATTCCAGGACATGAGGCACTGCTTAGTCTTCTTTGCTTTGCAGAGCTTTGAGGTGTGTTTGGGTTCATCATCCTGCTGGAGTATCAAATCTTCTCCACAAAGATCAAACCAGAGGGTACAGCTACTATCACCACTGTAGACTGTTTACGAACATCACTGTAGAGTGTTTGCAAATAATGGTGTAATCTGTTTACAAATACCAGTGTAGCCTGTTTACAAGCATCACTGTACAGTATTAACAAACATATCGGTAAACTGTTTACAAACACTACTGTAGCGTGTTTAAAACACACAGCTGTAAATTGTTTACAAACACCACCATAAGCTGTTTACAAACACCACCATAAACTGTTTACAAACACCACTGCAAAGTATTAATAAACATCACGGTAAACTGTTTGCAAACACTACTGTACATTGTTTGCAAATGTCACTGTAAACCGATTACAAATGGCACCGTAAACCGATTACAAATGGCACCCCAGAGTGTTTACAGTCACCACCATCAACTTCTCACTACAAACACTCACCATAAAATCCATCTTGTAGCTGCTCTTTGGAGTTTGGTGAGTTTGGTCATCAGAGTGTTTCTGGTCAACAATGAACTTTGAACCTCACATTTTGAAAAATGTACCTGCAGCATTATTTCTTATTTTTTTATGGCATATCGGGCATTTACTTGTGTTGTTTTGTGCAGCTGCTTGAACTGTTTAACACACTGACCTGCATAAATAAATAAATAAATAAATATATATATATATATATATATATATATATATATAACTGAACTACAGGTTTTACAGGAGCATATGTTGCCAATGTTTGAATTTACCTTAAGATTCATGTCATATTAAGGTGGTAAACTGTGTGAAGTCACTTCTCTGCTGTGTTCCTGTGTTCATTAACAGCCAACTACATCTATCAATGTGCAGCCTGGCTACAGTAAAAGGATAGAGATCAGTGTCTGGCCTTTTAATTCTAATCATGTATATAACAAAACATAAAGATTACACCAATGTCATGATAATCACAGAAGGGTTCATACTGCTCATGTACAGGAGGCAGACTGTCAGCCAGCAGGTGGGACAGATATTTTAACTTGTGTGAAACTAAACAGAAATATGCAGCATGTTATTCTTGTTCAGTCCGGCCTGCTGCATCAGTGTGGTGGATGCTGCCTCACAGGGAGTGTCAGTGCAGGTGATGCAGCAGATAAATCAGACAGTTTAACTGCTGCTGTCAGACGTGGAGAGAGAGGCAGCTGCAGAGACTCTGCTGCTGCTGTCAATCTGCCACAAAGCTCTCATAAGTACATGATTCAGACACAACAGAGGCGCTCGACACCACAGTGACTCTTCATGCAGCAGACTCTGTCTAGTCTCTCACTCTCCTCACCACATTTACATTCAAGGTCATCAACATATTAATCCCGATTATCTCAGTGATCCTCTGACCTTCACTTTGGTGTCAGTTCAGGAAAATAGTTCCTATTGTACAAAGGAGATATCAAAATGTAACAGGGCAGACTCTACAGTTCTTATGCCTCATATGACTTTTCTCCACCAACCTCAGAGTAATCTTTAGATTTCATTCAAGCTGCAGAATACATCAGTATTATGGACATAACCAGGTGTAATGAATCTAAATACCAACAGAGCCAGACATTTTTTTAACTGGTATTATTACTATTATTAATTATATATTATATTTACTGTAAATGTTCTGTCAAGTCCTCAAAGCGTTTTCACACACCTGATACAAACAAAAACAACAGATTCATTATTTTACTTTGGTTCATATTTGTTGTTTGTAAAATTGACCAGAATCATCCATCTCAACCCTCCATACATAAACTGGACAGGAGACTGAAGACAGGAGCATCATGGGAGTTTTGACCTGTTGTGACTGCCAGCAGGACTTTAACCCTTTCACACATTAATTATGAATATTACTGTTTTTGTGTTTTCATTTTATAAATGTTTAAAAACTCTAAAAATGATATTTGAGATATTTCCCTTTCTGTAGATAAACTGTGAAGATGGTATTCAGCTCTGTTTCGCTGTCTGCTGCATCACTTGGTCACTCAGCACTGTCTCAGTTTACTGTGGTATATCCTGATGCTGTTAGTCATCATTAAATGTGTCATGTCATCTGTTTGTTTCAGTGAGTTGGGGCCACTGGCTTGTGGGTCAAACTTGACTTCAAAATACAATTTACAAATCAAAATGCAAGCCACACAAAATATTTTTTTTTACAAATATACTTCATATTGCCCACAAATAATAGAATTAAATAACTATGTTAATAAAAAACAAAGTATTTCGACATCATCACGTTTTTATTTAGCTTGTTGCTAAAGTTTAACTGATGCAGGACGTCCACTTTACTAAACAGGTGATTCATTGCAATTTTCTTTCTGAATAAAGTCAACATTTTCAAAATAAAATCAAAATGTGTACTTTAGAAATTTCTATTTTTGTTCTGTAGAAGTTCTGTGCAGATGTCCCTGGGGTTTGGTGCTATATCAGATCAGAGGAAGGATTGGATGTTAGGTGATAGGAGAGTTCAGGTTCAAGTCAGGATTACAGCAGCTTTCCTCTCGCTGATCCAATCTAGCCCCAACTATTCCTCAGGTCATGGTAGGTAGGTAGGTAGGTAGGTAGGTAGGTAGGTAGGTATATACTTTATTAATCCCCGAGGGGAATTTTTTTTAATTTTAATTTTAATTTATTTATTTATTTATTTTTTAGTCATGGACTAAAGCTGACTGAAGGTCCGGTTTGGACTTCGTCCACCATCTTGGATGTTGGCATTTCTACCTGCGCTGACACTTGCTTGTCACCAGGTGACTTCTGGTGTTTACTGTCCACTGCAGTGATCATTGTTCATGGAGGGACTGGGTGGTCCCATGACCACTGAAAAAACTCCATTGTTTGAGGAGGAACACGAGATGAAGGCTCCAGAAAAAAGTGATGAGGAGCTATTGTGTTCGGTTCCAGAAATCTTTGCTGAAGGACTTTTAACAAGAGAAAGACATCAAATGAAGTGCAGTCGCGTCTGTTTACAGTTAAATAAACATATCAGAGACAATTTAAATAAAGTGTCTGGGAACTATAAATCACCCAGATCCTAACAAAGGCTGATCTTCTAACATATCTTCCTGCTCAGTGTAATGTAACAGCCAGTCAGAGAAAAGTATTAAACATCCTGAAGGAATAAATCAGTGTTCACACACACGGCTTCACAATACTTCGCCTGTTCAGAGATTTGAACTTAAAAGTCATCTTTGGTTTCCAGTTGATTCTTTGACGTGAAATATTTCAGCAGCAGACAGTTCAATCAAAGACTGAAGCCCAGTTCGCTCAATAAGCTGAACCTGACTTTCATCTTTCATCTTTACTTGTTGAAATGATAAACGTCATAAAACTCCAACTTTCTGGAGGCTGAGAATGAAATCCATCCTAGATGATATCAGTGAGGCAGTCTGCTGAAAACAAGTCATTCAGAGACTCCAAACTCATTAATGTCTGCTGGATCCATTCAAACGTGTCATTCATTCTCTCTGATTCACTCATAGCTGCTTCAATCAGACACAAAGTGGTTCAGCCTCGTTCTTCCTGCTGAAGGCAGCATGCAGCACACACCTTCACAGTGACCCTCCTGCTTCATGTCTGACAGCCTGAGCTCCGCTGCATGCCCCTCTCCCCCCTTCCCTCTCCGCTCTGTCTGCAGGAGCTTGTATAACAATAGATTTCATCTTCTTACCCGCATTTCGTAGTTTACGGTTTCTGAGCACGGACACGATGACCAGCAGGTTTCCCAGCACATCCACCACAGTGGTGAAGATCAGCACGCTGGCCAGCGCTGTGACTGCCCATGCAGGACGCGCTGCCCCCCAGCTCGGCTCCTGCCCCGGATCTGTCCGGTTCTTCAACAAAGACTCATCCTCCGGCATGTCCATACCCTCTCTGTCCCCTCTTCACACCCCGCGGTCGGTGTGACGGATCGCTGGCATGCTGCTTCACCGTGGCAGCCAAAGATGTCAGCAGTGTCCTTCAGTGGCGGGTTTCCTCTGCGCGGTCACTGCATCCGTAACCTGCGCCAGAGTCCAGAGCCGCTCCACTGCCCCGCGGCCAGTCCATCCGGAGCGGACCGCAGCCCTCCGAGACCGGCACGCAGCTGAGGGACCCTGGATGCTGAAAGCAGAGACGCGCTGCCTGAATCCAAACACCTCCTATTGTTCCTCCTTCTCCCCCTGCTCTGTCTCCCCAGACCTCATGCTTCTCTCCTCTGCTTCTCAGACACATCTCCTCCTCTCCTTCCTGCTCCTCCTCCTCCTCTGTCCTCTGGCAGCAGGCTGCTCTGATTCTCCTCTGGCTCTCTGCTGCTGCTGAGCTCAGGAATACATGAGATTATTTTAGTTCACTGAGGTGATGAACACTCTCAGCATTCATCCACAGAAATACTGGTCCATGTTTTAATGAACATAATCACCAGTTTCTTAGTCACAGTTTATTTTTAATGAAGGAGACAAATGTAGTTATTACTGGAGCAGAGTTATTACTGGAGCAGAGAGTTATTACTGGAGCAGAGAGTTATTACTCTAGCAGAGGGTTATTACTGGATCTGAGAGTTATTACTGTAGCAGAGGGTTATTACTCTAGCAGAGAGTTATTGCTGGAGTAGAGAGTTATTACTGTAGCAGAGGATTATTACTCTAGCAGAGAGTTATTACTGGAGCAGAGAGTTATTACTGTAGCAGAGGATTATTACTGGAGCAGAGTTATTACTGGAGCAGAGAGTTATTACTGGAGCAGAGAGTTATTACTCTAGCAGAGAGTTATTACTTTAGCAGAGAGTTATTACTCTAGCAGAGGGTTATTACTGGAGCAGAGAGTTATTACTGGAGCAGAGAGTTATTACTGGAGTAGAGAGTTATTACTGCAGCAGAGGGTTATTACTGGAGCAGAGTTATTACTGGAGCAGAGGGTTATTACTGGAGCAGAGAGTTATTACTGGAGCAGAGAGTTATTACTGGAGTAGAGTTATTACTGTAGCAGAGGGTTATTACTGGAGCAGAGAGTTATTACTGGAGCAGAGAGTTATTACTGGAGTAGAGTTATTACTCTAGCAGAGGGTTATTACTGGAGCAGAGAGTTATTACTGGAGCAGAGAGTTATTACTGGAGTAGAGTTATTACTCTAGCAGAGGGTTATTACTGTAGCAGAGGGTTATTACTGGAGCAGAGTTATTACTCTAGCAGAGGGTTATTACTGGAGCAGAGAGTTATTACTGGAGCAGAGAGTTATTACTTTAGCAGAGGGTTATTACTGGAGCAGAGGGTTATTACTGGAGCAGAGAGTTATTACTCTAGCAGAGAGTTATTACTGTAGCAGAGGGTTATTACTGGAGCAGAGAGTTATTACTCTAGCAGAGAGTTATTACTCTAGCAGAGGGTTATTACTCTAGCAGAGGGTTATTACTCTAGCACAGGCCTGGCCGACCCGTGGCTCCCGAGCCGGATGCAGCTCTTTGCCTGGTTTCATGCGGCTCTTACGTTCATATCGAAGTTTGTGTTTTTTTTCTTTTTCTTTTAAAATCTTTTTATTGATTTTGCAAATACTTTAGACAGAGAGGTAGGACAGGATTACCCATCCAAAAAAATTGGGATATACAGAATAGTACATTCAGTTGTAAGTCTCTTGGAGGTAGTGTTTGTGTTGTTTTTAATGTGCGTGTTCGCTTCGCTTGAGTTCAATACGGTGTTTTCGTCAAATGCGCATGTGCGTGAGATGAAAATACCGCAAAGTTTCCTAGTAGGGGCAAGATCATTTGAGTAAACAATTTGTGTCCAGTCAGAACCTGACCCTGCAGGGTAAGTTAAAAATGCTGCCTGACCTGGTGCAAAGTGTGTTTGCGTTTGTCAACAAACTGAAGCTGTTCAAGACGCATATTCAAAAGGGAGATTTAACGCATTTTCCCACTCTGCTAAAAGCCAGCGGGCAAGTCACCAGCGCCGCCCTGAATAAGCAAAGAGCCAGATATGCAACACTGATTGAAAACCTGCACGAAAGCTTTGTGACCCGGTTCCGTGATCTACAACTGAAAAGGCCACAGATTACGTTCCTCGTCGACCCATTTAATGCGGAGACGGACTGTTTGAAAGCCCCGCTAGTCACAGATGAGGCCGCGGCTGAGTTGGAGATGATCGATCTTTGTGAGGAGGACCAACTGAAACCTGCTTTAAGGGAAGGGACCATTGAGTTCTGGAAAAGTATGCCAATGGAAAAATACCCCAATGTCAAACGGGCTGCGGTTAAGATACTGTCAATGTTTGGGTCAACATACGTCTGAGTCTGTGTTTTCTACCCTGAAACACGTGAAATCAAAGCATCGATCTGTTCTGACTGACACCCGTGTGAAAGAATTACTTCGAGTGGCAACAAGCCAGATTTGAAGAGGATTGTTCAAGGCAAGGAATGCCAGAAGTCCCACTAAGCAACATGCATAGTAAAAGAAAAACACTATTGTAAATTATTATATTTTTGTTTGTGGACTTGGTTGAACTGAGAGTTTGTGTGTGTGAGACAGTGTACACAATGTTCATTGTTGAAAATGACTGGCATGTGGTCTTAGTACTGTAGGAGTCAATTTCTGTCATTATCATGTTGGTGTGTGACATCTACAATAAATCTGGCTGAGCAGAGGTCTGTGTGTGTGTGTGTGTGTGTGTGTGTGTGTGTGTGTGTGTGTGTGTGTGTGTGTGTGTGTGTGTGTGTGTGTGTGTGTGTGTGTGTGTGTGTGTGTGAGGAAGGGATGGGGTGATGTTCATGTGTGCCCATGTGTATGATGTGGCTCTTTGCGGTAACACAGTAAAAAATGTGGCTCTCAGTCTCTGACTGGTTGGCCACCCCTGCTCGAGCAGATAGTTATTACTGGAGTAGAGAGTTATTACTGTAGCAGAGGGTTATTACTCTAGCAGACAGTTATTACTAGAGTAGATAGTTATTACTGGAGCAGAGGGTTATTACTGTAGCAGAGGGTTATTACTCTAGCAGACAGTTATTACTGGAGTAGAGAGTTATTACTGTAGCAGAGGGTTATTACTCTAGCAGACAGTTATTACTAGAGTAGAGAGTTATTACTGTAGCAGAGGGTTATTACTGTAGCAGAGGGTTATTACTCTAGCAGACAGTTATTACTAGAGTAGAGAGTTATTACTGGAGCAGAGGGTTATTACTCTAGCAGACAGTTATTACTAGAGTAGAGAGTTATTACTGTAGCAGAGAGTTATTACTGTAGCAGAGGGTTATTACTCTAGCAGACAGTTATTACTAGAGTAGAGAGTTATTACTGGAGCAGAGGGTTATTACTGTAGCAGAGGGTTATTACTCTAGCAGACAGTTATTACTGGAGTAGAGAGTTATTACTGTAGCAGAGGGTTATTACTCTAGCAGACAGTTATTACTAGAGTAGAGAGTTATTACTGTAGCAGAGGGTTATTACTCTAGCAGACAGTTATTACTAGAGTAGAGAGTTATTACTGTAGCAGAGGGTTATTACTGTAGTGGAGGGTTATTACTCTAGCAGACAGTTATTACTGGAGTAGAGAGTTATTACTGTAGCAGAGGGTTATTACTCTAGCAGACAGTTATTACTGGAGTAGAGAGTTATTACTGTAGCAGAGGGTTATTACTGTAGCAGAGGGTTATTACTCTAGCAGACAGTTATTACTAGAGTAGAGAGTTATTACTGGAGCAGAGGGTTATTACTGTAGTGGAGGGTTATTACTCTAGCAGACAGTTATTACTGGAGTAGAGAGTTATTACTGTAGCAG
Organism: Embiotoca jacksoni; assembly: GCF_022577435.1. Taxonomy (NCBI): domain Eukaryota; kingdom Metazoa; phylum Chordata; class Actinopteri; family Embiotocidae; genus Embiotoca; species Embiotoca jacksoni. The sequence goes on from NW_027185391.1 coordinate 52,429, forward strand.
AGGGTTATTACTCTAGCAGACAGTTGTTACTAGAGTAGAGAGTTATTACTGTAGCAGAGGGTTATTACTGTAGCAGACAGTTATTACTAGAGTAGAGAGTTATTACTGTAGCAGAGGGTTATTACTGTAGCAGACAGTTATTACTAGAGTAGAGAGTTATTACTGGAGCAGAGGGTTATTACTGTAGTGGAGGGTTATTACTCTAGCAGACAGTTATTACTGGAGTAGAGAGTTATTACTGTAGCAGAGGGTTATTACTGTAGCAGACAGTTATTACTAGAGTAGAGAGTTATTACTGGAGCAGAGGGTTATTACTCTAGCAGACAGTTATTACTGGAGTAGAGAGTTATTACTGTAGCAGAGGGTTATTACTGTAGCAGACAGTTATTACTAGAGTAGAGAGTTATTACTGGAGCAGAGGGTTATTACTGTAGCAGAGGGTTATTACTCTAGCAGACAGTTATTACTGGAGTAGAGAGTTATTACTGTAGCAGAGGGTTATTACTGTAGCAGACAGTTATTACTAGAGTAGAGAGTTATTACTGGAGCAGAGGGTTATTACTGTAGCAGAGGGTTATTACTCTAGCAGACAGTTATTACTAGAGTAGAGAGTTATTACTGTAGCAGAGGGTTATTACTCTAGCAGACAGTTATTACTGGAGTAGAGAGTTATTACTGTAGCAGAGGGTTATTACTGTAGCAGACAGTTATTACTAGAGTAGAGAGTTATTACTGGAGCAGAGGGTTATTACTGTAGCAGAGGGTTATTACTCTAGCAGACAGTTATTACTGGAGTAGAGAGTTATTACTGTAGCAGAGGGTTATTACTGTAGCAGACAGTTATTACTAGAGTAGAGAGTTATTACTGGAGCAGAGGGTTATTACTGTAGCAGAGGGTTATTACTCTAGCAGACAGTTATTACTAGAGTAGAGAGTTATTACTGGAGCAGAGGGTTATTACTGTAGCAGAGGGTTATTACTCTAGCAGACAGTTATTACTAGAGTAGAGAGTTATTACTGTAGCAGAGGGTTATTACTCTAGCAGACAGTTATTACTAGAGTAGAGAGCTGTTACTGGAGCAGAGAGTTAGTACTCTAACAGGGAGTTATTGCTGGAGTAGAGAGTTATTAGTGGAGCAGAGTTTGAAGCGTCAGCTTCAGCGTCTAAGATTCGTCGTATGAAGACTCGGAGGATAAAGACAAAGGAGTCTTTCGTTGGAGTCTCCGGGGGACACTGAGTATAACTACTACTATCTGAGTATGTGTGTACTTTCCGTCCCTGTGCGTATATCTACTCGTAGATACTACAGGTCTCTCACTCGTTCACACCAACACCGTAACCTTTCCTCTGTTATCTGTCCCACCCGTTCCACTCACACCCAACACCTCGTCACAGGAGGACTCTGGAACTGTCAGTCAGCTGCAGGACAGACTTCATCTCTGAACTTCCTTGGTCTCACTGAGACCTGGATCACACCGGACAACACATCCACCCTGCTGCTCTCTCCTCTCTGGCTTCCTCCTCTCTGGCCTCCTCCTCTCTCCCTCCTCTGTTTTATCCGCCCTCCCTTCAACTGACTCTTTCTCCCTCATGCATCCTAACTCAGCCACAGACACTCCTCTCTACTCTGTCTTCCTCTCTTGATTGTCTCTGTCCTCCTCCTCTCTGTCCTCCTCCTCTCTCCCTCCTCTCTGGCCTCCTCTATCCCTCCTCTCTGTCCTCCTATCTGTCCTCCTCCTTTCTGTCCTCCTCTCTGTTGTCCTCCTCTCTGTCCTCCTCCTCTCTTTCCTCCTCGTCTCTTTCCTCCTCCTCCTCTCTTTCATCCTCCTCTCATTCCTCCTCCTCTTTGTCCTCCTCCTCTCTCCCTCCTCCCTCGGAGACACTCAACAGTCAACTCTCTCTTACTGCCAACATCACTGCAACAACACGTTCCTGTAGATACATGCTGCACAACATCAGGAGAATACATCCTCTTCTCACTCAGAAGGAGGTGCAGGTTCTGGTCTAGGTTCTGGTCTAGGTTCTGGTCCAGGTTCTGGTCCAGGTTCTGGTCCAGGCTCTGGTCCAGGCTCTGGTCCAGGTTCTGGTCATCTCACATCTAGACTACTGTAACTCCCTCATGGCAGGTCTACCTGTTAGCGCCATCCGACCTCTGCAGCTCATCCAGAATGCAGCAGCTCGACTGGTTTTTAACCTCCCGAAATACACTCACAATACTCTGTTCCTCCTCCTCCTCTTCCTTCGCTTTGGATAATTAATCTATCTATCTATCTATCTATCTATCTATCTATCTATCTATCTATCCATCCATCCATCCATCCATCCATCCATCCATCCATCCATCCATCCATCCATCCATCCATCCATCCATCCATCCATCCATCCATCCATCTATCTATCTATCTATCTATCTATCTATCTATCTATCTATCTATCTATCTATCTATCTATCTATCTATCTATCTATCTATCTATCTATCTATCTATCTATCTCAGTTTGATGTTTCCTGCTTTATTTTGAAAGTTACTTCCTTTTGTGTGTGTTTTGTGTTACTTCCTGTCCCCACCAGAGGTCCTCAGTCTTTCTTTGGCCCACAGGGTGTGTCTTCATGAAGGAGGAGGGTCTGAATACACCGACAAGCTGAGGGGAGCCCTCACCTGGCTTCAACGGAAACTACAGAAACAGGTGGATACAGGACGAGATGCAGCAGAACATGATAAACCTGTTGCTCCAAATATTTTAGAAAGATATTGAAATCAAATAAATACAGTATATTTACTTACATGATTGAATAAAGATCACTGACATGCAGCAGAGTTGTTTTTTTTTAAAAACATATATCTGCTTACTTGTATCAAAAATAACCTCTGAGAACATTTCATTGCTGTCTCTACTCTCTACTTCTCAGGAGTGTAATTTGTAAACCTTCACTGAGGCAGACTCAGTGTTGGAGGGATGAATGAGCCACCGTCACAGGTGGAGAACAGGAAGCGGTACAACTCCACAGTTCAAGTTGAACATCACATTGCACTTAGATCTCTCTAAGTTGTTCTGACTGCACCAGGACAACAGGAAGTTGATGTCCCTCTTGTTGTTGAAGACATTGAATCTACTCTGTGGGAGACGGAGCTATACATCAGTCAGCACTGACAACACTACAGTGCTAATTAGACTGCTGAATGAAAGCTTTAATATCAAATAATATGGGAAGTATACGGCTATAATGAAACTAGAAAGTAAGATTTTGATGTTTACATGGTATCTCTAATATCATGACAATAAAAGTCAGACAAGTCAGGCATGCTCTGTTGGCCCTGTGATGCATGGGCGACCTGTCCAGGGTGTACTCCACCTTCACTAATAGTCAGCTGGGATAGGCTCCGCCCCCGTGACCCTGTTCAGGATGAGGCTGGACAATGGATGGATGAATGGACCATCCATGTTGCTCATCTCCTGTGTATGGTGACAATGTGTGCGAGTGTTTCTCTGCCCACAGGTCTCTAATGTTGGCATTCTGTCATATTCAAACCAACCAGATCCCACTGACCTGAGACTGTGCAACGTGTTCACGTCGGGTAACCACAACCTTCACGCAAGCCAGAGACAAACACTTCACATGTTTGTGGCTTCAGCTGTTCCACTCTGTTGACAGTCCCGTCACTCTCCAAGGTCCTGAAAGTCCAACATCTCCCCACAGCAGACGTTTCCACAACATGGAGGTCACGCAGGTTTACCACATCTCCACATCCAGACAGTGACCGGTACACAGCCTTTCATTCACAAGCAAAGACCACCACCTAAATTACATGTTAAAAGTGTTTATTGATTATGATTTGGTAGAAGGTGATGAAGCTGGGAGAGAGGACGTGGCCCACATACTACCTTTGTGAGGACATTTGGTCCTTACAAAGGTAGTATGATGTAGAAGTACAAGAGTATACACAAACCCTTGTACACATACACACAGAGGCTCTGGAAGAGTGCCAGTTTAATTCATTTACAGTGACACTCTGGCAAAGTCACTGATTCAGCATCACTCTGCTGGCAGTGGTGGTGCTGAAGGAGGGTGAGGGATGAAGGACTGAGGGTTTGTCCCATCCCAACTAAAACACACAGCCCTTGTTTGTTAGTGTTGATTTCTTAATGATCACACATCCCACTGTCGGTCAACTTTTTATTTTTTTTCTGAGATATAGGGCGGGGCTGCGAGGCAAATCATTGACAGCTGGAAGAAGCTGTGTGCAGCGAGTGGGAGGAGCAGCTGAGGAAAATCAGCACATCGGCAGAACTGTTCTGCGGCTGCAACTGTGACGGAGGTAGAAGCTCAGCTGAGTGCAGGGCAACAGACAGCTACATGCTAGCTGACAACAGAACTACACCAGTGTAATTTACATGTATATTGATACAGACATTCAACTAACAGTGGCTATGACCTTTGACCTCAGTTCATTGCTGAAAATGAATATTGGTGACGAATTTAAAGAACTTCCCTCAAGAAGTTTTTGATTTATTGGGTTCACAAGAATGGGATGGACAGATGAGGGGAACCTGAGGTCACAGTGACAAACTTTGACCTTTTACCCCCCAACGCAAATCAGTTCATCCTTGAGTAGAAGTGAATGATTGTGCCACATTCGAAGAAATTCCATCCACGAGATATAATGTTCATATCCATGTGTCAAATTGGAGTCACCGTGACCTTGACCTTTGACCCCCAAAATATAATAAATTCATCCTTGAGATCAAGTTAATGTTTCTGCCAAGTCTAGTTATGGTGCAAAACACGAAAAAAATAAGAAGAGAAAAATACAACTAACGCAAAACATGGGTGGTGTACAAATAACATGATAGAGTACATATATTTTAGATATACATACATACTACATATATTAGCCTATGTAGCTTACTACAGTGTAAATATACAAAGTAAACACAGTATCTGTAATGTGCAGGGTAATACTACAAATAGCCTGCTAATAACTAATGTGATGAGTAGGTGGGGCTGCGGGAGGAGCTGTAGGTGGGGCTGTGGGTGGAGCTGTAGTGGGGCTGTGGGTGGAGCTGCGGGTTGGGTTGTTGTTGGGTTTCTCTGTATGATATTGTAAAGTTCTGTTTTAAGGACTTTAATGTGTTCAGTGCTATGAAATAACCTGAGTTATTAAACTCAGGTTGATTAAATATTGTGGCAACAATTCCCACATAAACTAGGAGGGAAAAAACTCCTCTTTAAGGGAGAAAAACCTCCAACAGAGGGAAGAAAAACTCCCTTTAGCAGGAAGAAACCTCCGACAGAACCAGGATCAGAGGTGGGCGGAGCATCTGTTAACAGAACCAGGATCAGAGGTGGGCGGAACATCTATTAACAGAACCACGATCAGAGATGGGCGGAGCATCTGTTAACAGAACCAGGATCAGAGGTGGGCGGAGCATCTGTTAACAGAACCAGGATCAGAGGTGGGCGGAACATCTATTAACAGAACCACGATCAGAGATGGGCAGAGCATCTGTTAACAGAACCAGGATCAGAGGTGGGCGGAGCATCTGTTAACAGAACCAGACTCAGAGGTGGGCGGCCATCTGCCTCGACCGGTTGGGGTGAGAGGAGAGCAGAGAGAGAAAAGGACAGCATAGAGATAGAAGAGAAGAACTGTTGGTGGAGACAACAAGCGCAGAGCAGAGACATGCAGCTCCATGACGGGACATCTGGAAAAGAAAGAACAGAAACTACACGAGCGAAGGAACTGAATGGAGACAACAGATAATAAGAAGAAACTATGGGAGAGAAGAAGATGGTGAGGTATGAGTCAGTTAAAGAGTAGGAGGAAAGAAAAGAAGCTCAGCATGTAACGAGGTCCCCCAGCAGCCTCGGCCTATTACAGCATAACTAAGGGTTGGTTCAGGTCTACCATGGATTATATGGTTCTATAAGATCTCTAAGATATGATGGGGCCTGGTCATGTAGAGCTTTATAAGTCATCAAGAGAATTTTAAATTCTATTCTTGATTTCACAGGAAGCCAGTGAAGAGAAGCTAAAACTGGAGAAATATGATCTCTCTTGCTAAATCCCGTCAGTACTCTTGCTGCAGCATTTTGGATCAGCTGCAGGTTTTTAATGAGTAATTTGGACATCCTAACAACAAGGAATTACAATAATCTAGTCTAGAAGTAACAAACACATGAATGAGTTTGTCTGCGTCTGTCAAGAGTCCAGTTTTTTCCTCCGTTTTGCCCCCGATCACCTCTCCTCCTGTGTCCCCTGTCTTTGTCTGTGGCCACGCTCCTCACCTCCCGTGGCCACGCCCCTCACCGGTCCCAGCAGATGCAGCCACTCACCCCTGATCACCACCTGCAGGTGTGCTGCATCTCCCTGATCACCTCCCCGGACTATATGTACCCTGCCCCTGCACAACTCTGGTTGTCGGTTCATTTTTGTTAGCCACCTGTCCGTCTGCTCTCCGTCAGCTCTCCGTCAGTCCTGTTCCTGTTCCTGTTCCCGTTCCTCCGGCCTCTGTTCCTCCTGCGGATATTCCCCATCAAAATCATCAGTCGGTGGAGTTGCCCTCCCGGCTCGGAAGATTGTTGACGCCGTCCCTTCCGCTGGTCTGCCGGCTGCCCTGTTACCCGTGTCCCCCTGGAGCTGCCGGTCGAGTTGCCCTCCCGACTGGAAGTAAGTGGACACGCTCGGTGCCCCCTTTTGGTTCGTTGTTTTTTGTTTGTTTTTGGACAATAAAGACTGTATTTTTGGAACTTGAAACCTCGAGTCTATGAGCTTGCGTTTGGGTCCTGGAAAAACACCCACCACATAACAGCGTCACACTGAGGAAGGATTTTCCTGATTTTATGAATATTACGTAGATGAAAGAAGGCAGTTCTGGAGATTTGCTTTATATGGTGGCTAAAGGACAAATCCTCATCAAAGATGACTCCAAGGTTCCTCACAGTTTTGCTGGAGGCCAAGACAACATCATCCAGAGTAACTAAGTGATTACAGAAAGAGTTTCTGAGGTGTTTAGGACCAAGTACAATAACTTCCGTTTTGTCTGAATTTAGAAGCAGGACGTTTTTGGTCATCCAGGCATTTATGTCTTTTAGACAGGCTTCAAGTTTTACTAACTGATTAGTTTCATCTGGTTTTATAGAAAGATATAGTTGAGTGTCATCTGCATAACAATGGAAGTTGATGCTCTGCTTCCTGATGACATCTCCTAATGGAAGCATGTAAAAAGTATTGGGCCTAACACTGAGCCTTGTGGAACTCCATAACTAACTCTTGTTTGTCTAGAAGACTCATTGTTGACATGGACAAACTGGAATCTATCTGATAAGTAGGATTTGAACCAGTCTAATGCAGTTAATTTAATCCTCGTAACATCTTCTAATCTCTGGAATAAGATCGTATGATCAATCGTATCAAAAGCAGCACTGAGGTCCAGAAGAACAAGTACAGAGACGAGTCCATTATCTGAGGCTAATAAAAGGTCGTTAGTAACTTTCACCAGAGCTGTTTCTGTGCTATGATGAACTCTAAAGACTGAACATCTTCAAACAGATCATTTCTTTATAAATGACCAAAAAGTTGATTTGAAACAACTTTTTCAAGGATTTTAGAAATAAACGTCAGGTTGTAAATTGGTCTGTAGTTTCCTAAAACAGCTGATCAAGAGTCGTCTTTTTAAGTAAAGGTTTAATTACAGCCACTTTAAAAGCCTGCGGTGCATAGCCGGTTACAATAGATAGGTTGATCTGATCTAATATGGAATTATTAATTAAAGGGAAGACTTCCTTAAAAAGTTTAGTTGGGATGAGATCTAACAGACAGCTAGAGGATCCAGATGAAGAAATAATTCTAGTTAACTCAGAGAGCTCAACAGGAGAGAAATGTTCCAAGTTTACATCTGGTCCTACAGTTGCTTTCAGGGCTGCTGTGGTTAACATCACATCAGTGATGGTGTCAGGAAGGGTCGGCCCGATTCTCTCCCTGATAGTAAGAAGAAATCTGCTGTGACCTTTTGTAACCTCTGTAATCGAAAGCGAAAAAAATTCCCCCTGTGGGATTAATAAAGTATTATAGCAGTTATGAGCATGACCTACGTATGTACCAGATAACCGGGTCTGCTCCTCTGCCAGTGACAGTCAGTCTCATGATTTATACAGCTTAATTAATCCATTACTTCCTCTACATTCACCACAAAGTCACAATTAACGTCTCATTTTTCAAATTTGTTGTCGTCCTGCCCTGTCCTGCAGCACCGTACCGTGGTGGAAGAAAAAGTACTTAGAGCTACATAAAAGTACCAATACCACAATAACAAAACTTGAATTTCAAAGTAAAAGTCTTCCACTTTACTTAAGTTTAAATACATTATTAAAGTCATCAAAGTGGACTTCAAGAAACAAAAGTAAAAGCACTCATGATGCAAATGACATCAATGATGATGCTAAAATAAAACTCAGACCACGTGATTGTGTTGGATTCATATCATACATATTCTCTAGAGTTTAAACAAAAACGTAAGAAATCGTAATATCTATTCACAATCCTTGCAAAATCAACTTTTCCTAAAAGCAGCAGTTCATATGAACTGAATGAAGTATGATGATGGTGTTGATGGGTGAGAGAAGCACATGGTTCTTGATTACTGGACTATTATTTCACTGACATTTTAAACATTTAGCATTGTCATGGTAGACTTTATCTTCATAGGCTACATGATAGTGTTAATAGTATAATCTATGTTTAACATTTCATACACCCATCATACCTATAAAATATTATATAAAATATAGTAATCGCTGTGTCGTAATGGCAGTTGAGTAAAAACGAATAGAAATATATATATAGAAAATATAAATACTGAAGTAAACTTATGAAGAAGAAAACAAGAAGAAGTAGAAAAAGTTTTATCTATTAGATAAGATAAAATATAATTTGATTCCACAAAAAACAATCAGTCATCTACGGCCTGGAGTCCTCTTCCATTCAAATGAATTCAGACAATTAGATTTATCACAGTGGAACAATTCCTGAGACAGTAAAAGGACATGTAAAAGGACACATAAAAGACATGTAAAAGGACACGTAAAAGACATGTAAAAGGACATATAGAAGACATGTAAAAGGAAAGCATTGGAGCCAGTGACACCAATAGACTTAACAAACTAGTTAAGAAGGCCAGCTCCATCATTGGCTGCAAACTGGACAGTCTGGAAAAGGTGGTGGAGAGGAGGACGCTGAGGAAACTATTATCCATATTGGATAATCCTGACCACCCTCTCCACCTGCTGCAGGGACAGAGGAGGACGTTCTCCAAAAGACTCCTCCAGCTCCGCTGTCACAAGAACAGATACAGGAGATCATTCCAGATACAGGAGATCATTGATACAGGAGATCATTCCAGATACAGGAGATCATTCCAGATACAGGAGATCATTCCTGCCCATTGCAATAAGACTGTACAATAACTCACCTCTGGCAAAATCCATCACACAGCAATAACACCGTTGGTTGTCTGTTTTCTAGTTTGTTTAAAACGTTTCACTATTGTTTAGTTAGTTTTAATTTAATTTAATTATTCTATTTTATTTTATTCTATTTTATTGTATATATTGTGCATTTTTATATTTAATATTTTACTGTTATTTTATTGCTTTATTGTACCTATAATGCTGCTGTAGCGAAAAAAATTCCCCTTGTCAGATTAATAAAGTATCTATCTATCTATCTATCTATCTATCTAAAAGGACATGTAAAAGACACGTAAAAGGACACGTAGAAGACATGTAAAAGGACACGTAAAAGACACGTAAAAGACATGTAAAAGGACACGTAGAAGACATGTAAAAGGAAACGTAAAAGGACACGTAAAAGACATGTAAAAGACATGTAAAACGAGATATAAGACAAGACGTGATGGACACAGTGGCCACCAGATGGAGACATTGAATAACAATATAATATCAGAGATGTCTTCTGGAGGAGCATAATGGTTCTCCATCTTATACTTCATCCTGTCTTTAAACCAGCAGCTGCTCCAGAGGCTCAGAGGCACAGCGGCAGGAGAGCAGGTGTCTGGCGGATCAGTGTTCCTGTGGTTGGAACAGCTCCGATGATTCAAAAGTGGATAAACCAGAAAGAGATGAGCTGTTGCCAGTGTGACTTTAAATAATCTCCGTCCATAAACTGACATATCTCTAAGTCCCGCCCACTCTGAAGAAATCGAAACTTAAGTGTGGAAAAGACAAGTTAAATTGTGAATTGTCCCGTTTAGTCTGAGAGTCTCTAGTTTCCAGCCTGTAGCTCTGCTCCTCTGCTCCTCTGCTCAGGATGGCGTTTCACCAGCAGTCTCCGTTCGTCAACCCCGTAAGTCACTTCAACTTGTTTCCTGAGAACCGGTAGGACGAGTGTCGGTGGTAAACCGGACGGGTGTCCGGTAGGCCCGTTACACCGGAACTGCTGCCGAACTACATTAGAAATTCTGTGGATTTAAGAGTGTTTGCAGGAGGACAAAACGTGTCTTTAACGCATCATAAATATCTTCTCCTGTTCAGTTCAGAAACACTTATTTCAGAACTATGTCAGCCTCAGTGGATCTTTGTAAACACTCCTGCTGGCTGCATCCTAACTCTTTCTACGCTGCAGGAAGTTATTTTAGTGTTTCTTCCACTAACATGAGACAGCATTAAAATCATATTTCTAACACTTGAAATAAAATAAATCTGTAATTTAAAACTTGAGCTAACCATGAAATGATCTCGACTGGAAACATCCCTCACAGTTTCATTAGTTTTGGACTTGAGACTAGTTTTCACTCACTTATTCTCTTTATTGAATCACAAAAGCTTGTGATTGTTAATCAGGTTCTTTGGTGGTTAATGGTCCTGTAACGGCTTCCCTGATGGTTCCTCCCTCCAGGCTCCACTTTAGCACTACGTAGCATTAATTAAACCCCGTTGTTCTTGTTGGACTTGGGCTCCTGCTAGTACAAAGCCAATATGTGTCAGCCCCCAGTCCTGGTGTTCTTTAATGAGGCAATAGGAGAAGATGTCAGGCTTCAAGATATTTATTTAACAGCAGCAGAATAATCAGTTTACAGAGCTCTGGGTCCAGACTATGTTTCCCTGACCGCAACAAAGTATGTGTCAGTTCACGAAGTCTGACTGACTGTCTCTCCCTGACCCAGTCTTTTTGTAGTAAAAAACACAGTGCCATCTGCAGTTGAGCTGTCCTCTGTTGATTTGTTGAGGGGGGTTGTCTTTAGCAGCTTGGTCCTGTTTTATGACTCAGAAGAGATAAGAAAAATAGGAGGTGAAACTAACGGTTGTAAATCAACCGTTCCATACCGTACCCGGTGTCCTTGTTGTTTTGCACAGCAGTATGCTGACCACATCAGTATCGCTGACCTATAGATAGGCACAGCCTGTTGCATACGCCTGAGGAGTAATAATTGATTAATATGAGATTGCATATAAGAAATATAATATGGCATACATATATTGTATTATTGTAAGCAAAGACTAGCATATAATAGCACAGTCTCCCTTGGATCTACAACACCAACTGTACCAGGACCAGTTAGGCTTTAAGTTGGAACATTACTCACGTACTCATAGAACTGGAGTTACGTCCAATAACCACTATTTCTATATCATATGAGCTGCGCCCTCTGATTGGCTTCGGAGATGACAGCATGACATCTGTCTTATAGGAGGACATCACATCTTGAATTTGTGGCCACATGAATAAGTTATTTTTTACTGAACTGTCAAATGGATTAAACTGGACTTCCTCTGCCTACATATGAAATCTCATCATCTCATCGCCGTCCACAAACTGCCACTCACATCTTGAAAACCAGCTCAGTGCCTCTGGTTTCCTTTAATGGCTCAGTAGAGCTTGACGGGTCCTCGATGTGTCATGTGATATCCCTCAGGTCTGCCTTAACAGACATGTCTACATTTCTACACGCTTACATAAACAACACATTACTATGACTCACAAAACCTGTTTTTGAGGTGGCCCTCATGAGGTGGCCCTCACATTCATCCACTTACCTCCCATCAGCTCAACATATTTCTGAATGCTCTCTTCACTCACCCGATGACGGGTAATATTAACCCTTCGCATCGGACTTTTCTGAATAGAAAAGAGAAATAGAACCCAGAACTTGAACCCAGAGAGGAAACACAGTGCTAAAGAGGAGAAAGGAGGATTTGTTCCTGTGATAGCTCCTGTAATGATGAACGCTAATCTCCGAGCAGCAGCCTGAACCTGTTGGTACGTCGCAGGTGTCCGATGACTGACAGCCTGGAGAGGAAGCTCACACACCATCATACTTCATCAGCCCTCTCATGCACAGCTTATGAAAGACCACGTTGTTGCAGACAGTTTAAAGACAGATGCAGTTCCACACATGTTTGACACTGTGCATGAAGCCCTGTAAAAGGTTTTGTTCAAACTTGGTGACGGGGCCTTTTTATCCAGTTAAAATGGAGGTTTTCCTGCCATTTTCTTGTTTGGTAGCTAAAACAATAATGTAATATAGTGTCATGCCATAAATCAATGGTGTGTAGTCTGTTTCATTCATTTGTCTCCTTGGTTCCTGGTGCCATAAATCAAAACTTAATCCATTTAAAGACCCTCAAAAGCTACTTGAGGGGTTTTCAGAAAATACAAGTTGAAGTAATGTTATGAAGCAAACCTACAAGTGATTGGACCGAACTGTTGGTGTCATTGAGAGATGGGAAGGAAGATCAAGACCAATCTGTGTCCAAACAATCTGCGAGGTAATACAACAAATGATGCTCGATATGATCTCAAACATGGACTCCAAACGTCCAACTATTACTGTAAGCCTGAACAAGATAGAGTTTCCACTCTGGGAGACCAAGTCTCCGAGCTTGAACAGAGTTAGAATCGATGAGGACGATGAACAGCACGGGATCCAAACGGCAAGAACCGAAGTGGAGCTTCATTTCTGCCCCTGAGAAAGTCGAGGGCAAACACATCCTCGGTTTGATGAATCATCCTGCAGCTTCTTGGCGAGGAGAATTTTCTAGTTTGGTAATAAATAGTAATATTATTCAAGCTTTGTGCTGCATGTAGGAACCATGTTAGTGTAATCTTCCCAAGCTAACCATCCATCAACAGACTGGGGACTCAAGATATCATACAGTCAGCAGGTATTTACATGTTGAGCCTCGTCTTCTTTAGAGGATCCCGTTCACCGGATCGATCCACGGCGGTCTGCAGGAGGGAAAGTCCATCAGCATCATCGGACGAGTCCTGGCTGGAGCCGACAGGTCAGACGGTCTCTGTGTCGGAAAATACGCTTTATGTTCTTCGTGAAATCATCTGGAATATTCTGCCCATGTGTTACAGTGTGTAGATCATCTCAGAGGTGATGACATCTGTTCATAAGTCTTATTAACAATACTGAATATTGTTGTTATGTTTTTGTTGTTAGTATTTTGTTTCATTGTCGTGTTGCATTAAGCGATTCTTTGTGTCTTTACAGTCTGAGTCTATCTGGACGTTCACCAGCTGATCACACAAACTTGCAGCTACGTGTTAATGTTTCCTCCCTATTGTAAAAAGGACCTACGTCACCCCGATGTTTCCCACAAGGCCGCTCTCCAAAAGAGCTTATTTATAGCGTTCCAGACATGGAACAGTTGGAGGGTTTTCTCCCCCCGCTGCTGTCTGTCCACCATGAGCTGCAGCTCATCTCAAACCAGCCGGTAACCACCCGCTAACCCGTTAGCTGGCTCCATATCAACTACGTTAGCGCTTGGAGTGGTTGTGCTGTTAGCATGGAGTTCAGCACCACGTGTCCACCCGCTGCTATTTACTCCACAGACTGCTGGAACAACACTTGATTTCTGTCATGTCTTCATCTTTATATGAAGTCTTTGATGGAGGCCATGAGATCAAACCCTCAGCAAGGAGCTTCTCATCAGAGGTCAAACTCCAGATTGTTGTCAGGAAAATAACTCTCCTGTGTCTCCAGGTTCCATGTGAACCTCCAGTGTGGTTCCAGCGCCGGAGCGAACATCGCGCTCCACTTCAACCCTCGCTGTGAGACTTGCTCCTACGTGGTCGTCAACAGCTTTCAGCACGGCAGCTGGAGCTCTGAGGAGAGGAAGCACGACTCCCCGTTCACCCCCGGATCCTCCTTCAGCCTGCTCATCACCGTCTGCCGGGACTCCTACCAGGTACCAGAGTACTCCACAGAGTAATCAGGGTACTGATCCACAGAGTAATCAGAGTACTGATCTACTGAGTTATCAGAGTACTGATCCACAGAGTAATCAGAGTACTGATCTACTGAGTTATCAGAGTACTGATCCACAGAGTAATCAGAGTACTGATCTACTGAGTTATCAGAGTACTGATCCACAGAGTAATCAGAGTACTGATCTACTGAGTTATCAGAATACTGATCCACAGAGTAATCAGAGTACTGATCTACTGAGTTATCAGAGTACTGATCCACAGAGTAATCAGAGTACTGATCTACTGAGTTATCAGAGTACTGATCCACAGAGTAATCAGAGTACTGATCTACTGAGTTATCAGAATACTGATCCACAGAGTAATCAGGGTACTGATCCACTGAGTAATCAGAGTACTGATCTACTGAGTAATCAGAGTACTGATCCACAGAGTAATCTCTATCAGAGTACTTTAATGGAAACTTTCCAGTTTCATCTCAGCTCATTTTTACAACAGATTCGTTTTACTTTTGTCTGCATTAAAGTTTGATTTGATTTTTAGATTTCTTTGGTTTTAATGTCACTAAAATAGATTTTAAATATTTCAAAATGTTTGTCTGAGACACAGATATAAATAATACTGTTTCTTCTCAGCTGAATGTGAACAGCTGCCACTTCATGGAGTTCCGCCATCGTCTCCCGTTCCAGCAGGTGGACACCATCTCTGTCGGAGGGAAGGTGGAGGTTTCCTCCATCGCCTTCCAGAGCTCTGTGGTGAGGACTTGTGCTGCTTTCAATGTCTGTCCGTCTTCTTCGGACCAACAGTCCTCACAAACATACAGTTTGTATGAACAGACTGACAGAAAGCTAAATCTGATTTTAGATGGCGTTTCCTGCTCAGCCTGCCTTCCCCTCCCAGGCTGTCTTCCCCTCCCAGGCTGTCTTCCCCTCCCTGGCTGTCTTCCCCTCCCAGGCTGCTTTCCCCCCCCAGCCTGCCTTCCCTTCATGTCCGTCGTTTCCCCCTCAGCCGGGCTTTCCTGGATTCCCGGTGCAGCCTGGATTTCCTCCTGCCGTGCCGGTGAGTGTCCGACTGGGAGGAGTTACAGTTTTCACCTCAGCTCTTTAGTTTTAAAGGGCCAGTTCACACTAATTCAGGAGAAACAGACATGTTTTACTGAGTAGTTCTGGTTTCATTTGTCCAGGTCCAGTTGAAGTGGATCAGCTTGTAGATAGTACAGGTGTCAGTAATGTAGGTTGGTTTGTCATCTTATTAGTGAATACACAGTAGTTTAGTCACTCCTGAACGGATCAGAACCGTTGTGTACTGTGTACCGGTCTATTGATGTCATTAATAGTTCCTGTTGTGTCTGTAGGCGGTTCCATACAGGAGCTCCATCAGTGGTGGACTGAGACCCGGCAGAACCATCACAATCCAGGGGACGGTCCACCCCAATGCCACAGGGTCTGTCACACAAATCTAACAACACACTGTTTGAAAACATTTATTATGAATCCATTTCTCTCCTCATGTTTCATCTATGTAATTATTAGTGCAACATTGATAATGTTGAGCTTGTATAAAGTTTATTAAAGTAACTATTCCTTTGCACTGATAAACTGTCACATTAAATGAATTCAGTCACAGTGCAGAAAGATGAATCAGTGACTTCATCTGTGGTTACTGGATGTTATGTAGCTCCATGATTGGTTTATATTCATGTTAATAATTCATCTTCAGCACTTATTACTCAACTGAACAGAATAAAACCAACCTTCAAAGTACTGGTGCAGCTTTATGGAGAAAAACATCAAACACAATCCTGTGACTGTCAGTCTTTGAATGTACAGAATGATGAAGAAATGACAGTGAGTTTTTAATATGGTTTTTAAATGGATGTTTTTATGTTCAATACTGATCCATTGTGTCAAAGTTTAAAGAAAGAGTCCCGTTAACCTGATAGACTCTGTGTTTGAAGAAAAGATGAAGTCATATGAGATCTGACATCTGGACTCAGCATGATGATTTTATAATTCTGCTCCCAATGAGGAAGTCATAACAGTTTCAGTTTGAGTATCATGAGAACTATGTTCACAGTAAATAACCTCATACTCATCATCAGCTGCAGGTTATGAACTGTCACACTTCCCCTTCAGCTGCAGCGTGTGGAGTTATGAAGCAAATCAGATGTGCTGCACAGAGTTTTAGGGAACACATAATGTATGATATCAAATGATATGATATCAAATGATACGACTCTGATGCTCTGTATGTGAGCCTCATTAACCTCAGTAGATATAGACCTGGTTTATTTTCAGCCTCCATCTTTCTGTGGAAATTCCTTCTGATGTTACGCCACAGTTCAACATGATGACCAGAGAAGGAAGTCCAGAAACATCATGTGTACATTAAAGAGATTTTAGTCACCACACATGGAAGATGTTTGAATAAACCCGACTTACTGTTCTGAATATCATCGCGTTTCTGTCTCCTCAGGATTGTGATGTAAATCAAAGGATGAAACTTATTCTGTGTCCAGTTCATTAAAGTGAGACAAAGTGACAATAAATACAACAACAGGATACAAAGTTACATTTTGTTAATTAAATATCATTTATATACATAATTGATACTGTCGTTAACCTGGCTGAGTGGCCAATCAGTGAGCAGGACTGCTGCATGGAGTCTTTTTATGATTTTATGATCAATGTTATGAAGTATGTTGTATGTTAATTAGCTGGATTTAATGAGGCTAAGTGGAGAATCTATTACAGCACATATAATTAAAAGATCATTTCCATCTGATCGGAGCCACTGGAGAAAGATATCAGTCAGTTGGAATGAAATCAAACATAATACTTTGAGATCAATCATTATTACACTCATCAGCAACATGAGAGGATGCCCTCAGATTTCATTAAATCAAGAATTCTGAATATGAACATGAAGAAAAGTCTATTTAAAAAGTTCCTTTAAATTGGTGCGGTTCACTTTTAAAGATTTATGAAAGCATTGATGTTTTGTCGTGTTGTGTCTCGTTTCAGGTTTGTTGTGAACCTCAGCCATCAGTCTGGCATCGCTCTGCACTACAACCCTCGCTTCAACGAGAACACTGTGGTCCGAAACACCAAGCAGTGGGATCAGTGGGGCTCCGAGCAGCGAGGTGGAGGGATGCCCTTCCGCTGCGGGAAGCCTTTCACGGTACTGTCAACACCTCACTGACTGCACACACTGACCGTTGGAAGGTGGAGCGTAGGTGGAGCGAGGGTGGGGTGTGGGTGGGGCGACGGTGGGGCGTGGGTGGAGCGTCGGCGGAGTGACGGCGGGTCGTGGGTGGAGCGAAGGTGGAGCAATATTTGCGGGAGTTTGTTATTTTTTTTTATTCCCGTGATTTGTGCGCAAAACCTGTCGTCTGCAGAATCTGAGCTGGAAGTATTAAAACATAAAGTAAATCTTTTCAAACAAAATTTTAATAACAAATAATCTGCATACAGTCAGTAAAACTTTCCTCTCATCTTTTCACCAAAACAAACTAAACAAAATGTGTTCTTCACATTAAAATGATGATTAAATGTTTGTGATCAAAGGAAGTGATTCCATATTACTGGATGTTAAATGAGTTTTCTCCACACGTCCAGTTGTCAGAGACGTCTCTTTGTTTGTTTCATCCAGCAGGTCTATGTGTTGAATGAACATGAATTAAACAGCATCTAAAGCTCTTATTTTGACAGCTGATGTAGTCCTTGTTTCTATATTCCAGTCACAGACGCTCTGTTCTGGAAACATACGCAGCTTTTAGGACCTTTTAGGAGCTTTTATCTCCACGGTTCTCTAAATTCAATAAATACATAAAACAAGATGAGAACTAAAATATTTCTGTGATGTGCAGCAGGATTATTATCACAGGAAGTGATTACACATTTATTGTTTCATCAGGTAGTGATTAAAAAAAAATATCTAATTTTTCTTTCTCAACTTGCAATTTTTTTCCAATTCACACAATTTTACACACAAAACTCACTCAATCTCAAATATCCACAAATTACATTGACATTTATGAGAAAATCTGTCACAAAATCAAAACATTTTTATCACAACAATCACAAAAACACATCTGGAGGGACTGTTTCTACATTAAGATCATTTTAAAGATCACTTCCCCTCCTGAGCCTCATATCTTACACACTGAATGCGGGACCTCGGTGCCTCCTAGTGGTAGAAATTAAAAACACACTGTAGATTGCTGCCATCAGTCAGAGTCTTTAATGAGCTGATTGTAAAACGATCTTTATTTCTTCCAGCTGACCATCTGTTGTGAGAAACGCTCCTTCAGACTTGTGGCCAACGGGATGCAGACGGAGAACTACACCCACCGCTTCACCCCCCTGCAGAACATCACGTCCCTGGAGGTGGACGGGGACATCAGCCTGACCTCGGTGATGGTGTAGAGGTCCCATCTGATCACAACAACCACACAACAGCTTCTGCATTTTTAACGAAGTCATGCTAATCAATTTCTTTCATTGTGTTCTGGTTGTTAACTATTTACCTTCAGTTTTGTCAAACAAAATCAATCATTCTCATAATAAACGTGTAATCTACAATATGTGCAGATGAATCTTTTCTTACTGGGACGTCTGTTTGTGTACTGAAGATAATAACTACATGTTAAACAAACTATAAACAGTCTTTAAATGACTTTTTATTTTCCTCGTATCCTGAATATGAACACATCTATGCTGGTTACTATGAGAACGAACCTGTAGCTGAGGCGCATGGGAATGTTTTAACGAGCATTAACCATTTAATTAAATGACATTTAGACCTGGTGAAGGTGTTCCAGGAAGTTGATTACAACAACA
Source organism: Embiotoca jacksoni (assembly GCF_022577435.1). Taxonomy (NCBI): domain Eukaryota; kingdom Metazoa; phylum Chordata; class Actinopteri; family Embiotocidae; genus Embiotoca; species Embiotoca jacksoni. Next base: position 71,503 of record NW_027185391.1, read on the forward strand.
ATTACTTATATTAAAGGTTTCATATTAAAGATCTTATGAACTCAACAACATTAACAGTTTCCTTGGGAACATAAAGATATCACAAGATAAGACAAAAGCAACTGATTACAAACAAATTAAAACTTTATCCAGATGATCTAAACTGTTTGGTTGAGAGATGAAAGTCGCCACAGTAACTAAACCAGGAGGTGAAAAGATTTAATGATATAATTACAGCCTGCCCTGTTCCTGTCTGATCATCCAGCACACGTGATCACAGAGTGGTTGTTGGATATTTGAGCTCAGAACCGCACGAAACGTTTGAAAAATGGCGTCGGCTCTGTTTTATGATGCGACGAGCATGCGAGGTGTGAGACGACGTCTCAGCCGGCCTTGTTATGTGCATAATGTAGATGATGGTTTTCATGGATCACCACAAGTCGCTCAGGAAACAATGAATATTGTTGCTGTTGCTGCTACTGGTCGTCATGGTTACAGCACTAACAACTCTCCTGCTGATACAGCTGCACCCCAACAGGCACATACAGTGCATCCGGAAAGTATTCACAGCGCTTCACTTTTTCCACATTTTGTTATATTACAGCCTTATTCCAAAATGGATTAAATTCATTTTTTCCCTCAAAATTCTACACACAATACCCCATAAAGACATGAAATAAAAAAAATTGAAATTTTTGCAAATCTATTAAAAATCAAAAACGAAAAAAATCATGTACATAAGTATTCACAGCCTTTGCCATTACACTCAAAATTGAGCTCAGCTGCTTCCTGTTTCCACTGATCATCCTTCAGATGTTTCTACAACTTGATTGGAGTCCATCTGGTAAATTCAGTTGATTGGACATGATTTGGAAAGACACACACCGTCTATATAAGGTCCCACAGTTGACAGTGCATGTCAGAGCACAAACCAAGACATGAAGTCCAAGGAATCATCTGTAGACCTCAGACAGGATTGTATCGAGGCACAGATCTGGGGAAGAGTACAGAAACATTTCTGCAGCATTGAAGGTCCCAATGAGCACAATGACCTCCATCATCTGTAAATGGAAGAAGTTTGGAACCACCAGGACTCTTCCTAGAGTCGCCCGCCCGGCCAAACTGAGCGATCGGGGGAGAAGGGCCTTAGTCGGGGAGGTGACCAAGAACCCGATGGTCACTCTGACAGAGCTCCAACGTTGCTTTGTGAAGAGAGGAGAACCTTCCAGAAGGACAACCATCTCTGCAGCACTCCACCAAGCAGGCCTGTATGGTAGAGTGGCTAGACAGAAGACACTCCTCAGTAAAAGGTTCATGACAGCCCACCTGGAGTTTACCAAAAGGCACCTGAAGGACTGTCAGACCATGAGAAACTAGATTCTCTGGTCTGATGAAACAAAGATTGAACTCTTTGGCCTGAATGCCAAGCGTCATGTTTGGAGGAAACCAGGCACCGCTCATCACCTGACCAACACCATCTGTACGGTGAAGCATGGTGGTGGCAGCATCATGCTGTGGGGATGTTTTTCAGCAGCAGGAACTGGGAGTCCAGTCAGGATGGAGGGAAAGATGAATGCAGCAATGTACAGAGACATCCTTGATGAAAACCTTCTCCAGAGCGCTCTGGACCTCAGACTGGGGCGAAGGTTCATCTTCCAACAGGACAACGACCCGAAGCACACAACCAAGATAACAAAAGAATGGCTTCGGGACAACTCTGTGAATGTTTTTGAGAGGCCCAGGCAGAGCCCAGACTTCAACCCGATTGAACATCTCTGGAGAGATCTGAAAATGGCTGTGCACCGACGCTCCCCATCCAACCTGATGGAGCTTGAGAGGTCCTGCAAAGAAGAATGGGAGAAACTGCCCAAGAATAGGTGTGCCAAGCTTGTAGCATCATACTCAAAAAGACTTGAGGTTGTAATTTCTGCCAAAGGTGCTTCAACAAAGTATTGAGCAAAGGCTGTGAATACTTATGTACGTGTTATATTTTCCTTCTTTATTTTTAATAGATTTGCAAAAATTTTAAACAAACTATTTTCACTTTGTCATTATGGGATATTGCGTGTAGAATTTTGAGGAAAAAAATGAATTTAATCCATTTTGGAATAAAGCTGTAACATAACAAAATGAAGAAGAAGTGAAGCGGTGAATACTTTCTGGATGCACTGCAGCTGTTGGCAGCCAGCAGTGCTTTTTAGGTGAATTTTAGGTGTCTGACTTGAGGAAGTTTTAAAGCAGCATTCAGATAACATCCAGTGTTTGTGTTTTGATGAAACCACACTGTAATAGCACAAATGAAGCTAAATTAACATTTGATTGTACTTTTAATTAATAATACAAAAATGTCCTCCTTATCATCATTTGTCAATTATAAAAAAAAAATTGTATAGAACTTTTTATAATGGACATTTTGTTTTTTCTAGAAGTCACGTTTCAGTTGTAAAAATCTTTTCCTTTGTGGCAATTTATGCTAAAATTATTTGAAAATGCTGAAACAAATTTGTATTTGTTTGTATTTCTGTACACTGACTGCATGAAGTGGCCACGTGCACACTCCTTATTGTCCACACACACAATATGTGGTTGGTTAATAATGTAGTTACTGTTGCATCAGAAATCCATCTGTGACTGTATTTATCAATGTATTTAAGAAAACATTTATTTGGTAAACTGACTGCCTGTTGTTTATATATATTTATATACAATAACTGATGTCATACTTTAAAGTTGTACTTTTCTAATAATACACTAGTTCACTTTGTTTCCATCAGTTAGACAGATACAAGTACCATCAATACCACCTCCTGTCACGAAGCCTGGAGGCAGGAGGTTCATGATCTGTCCAGTCTGATGTAGAAAAACATGCCACCAGCACCACTTACCAAACCTTTCAAGAAAAGCGATGGAATAAACGAGATGACATCCCGCTCACCAAAGATGTGATCTCTGAGAAAGCGTCTGAGGATGGTGGAAGATGAAGCTCGAGAGGAACTGATGGAGCAGCAGAGTTTACATAAGATGGCGCCATGCTAGTGGCCTGTTACAGCAGCTCCCCCCCTTGAGTGTGTTTTAAGTATTTTTCTTTCTTCTCTCTTCGGAGTTTTTTCTTTCTTTCACGTGTGTTAAGTGACGGTCAGACAATGGACCGTAACTTTTCCACTTTTCTGGTGGATCTTCTACTTTTTTCCCTCTTCGTAACGGAGAGCTACGCACAGTGGACCGGGGCCATTGTTTACTCTCGTGATCAGCTGATCACGCTGAGTAGACCTCTACTGCTGCTGCTGCCCGGAGCGAGGCCTGAAATCCCAGACGAACTTCAGAGAAGACGTCGGGGTTGCAGAGCTGGAGCTAAACTGAAGGCGAATAGGAGGAAATAGAAACCATCGGTACCTGAGAACTTAATGGGGAACGTGAGGTCGTTGGCCAACAAGACGGACGAGCTCGACGCGCTGGTAAAGACCCAGCGGGAATACCAGGAGTGCAGCATCATGTGTTTTTTTAAATTTTTAAATTTTTTATTTCACTCTATTAATCCCCGAGGGGAAATTTCTTCGTTACAGCAGGGGGGCTCTCAGGGGGGAGCTGCTGCAACAGGCTGCCACTAGCGCGGCGCCAGGTAACCTGACCTGAGGTGCATGTTTTTGGATGATGGGAGGAAGCCGGAGAACCCAGAGAGAACCCACGCAAGCACAGGGAGAACATGCAAACTAGGGTTTCACCGAGACATGGCTGCACTCACATCTCCCGGACCACAGCGCGGCCGTACCCGGCTTCAGGACCGTTCGGGGGGACGGAGACGTTGTTCGGAGCGGCAAGAAGAAAGGTGGAGGGATTGCAGTCTATGTGAACGAGAGGTGGTGTAATCCCGACCACGTGTGTGTGAAGGAACGTTTCTGTAGCCCGGACATTGAACTTCTAGCCGTGGGGATGCGTCTGTGTTATTTGCTGAGGGAGTTCCCGTCCACCATTGTTATCGCTGTGTACGTTCCTCCATCAGCTGACGTAGAGGCAGCAGTAGACACCATCTACTCCACTGTGGCTAAACTGCAGACTAAGCATCCCGGTGCATTTTTGTTAGTTACTGGAGACTTTAACCAGTCTGGATAAAGTACTGCCAACTTTGCACCAGTATGTTAACTGCCCCACCCGGAACAATAAAACTCTGGACTGAAACTGTCAGTGGTTCAACCAGTGGAGTCATTGACAAGAGAAAGGCCAAAGTATCCTACAGCTCACTAAACCGTAGACTAGTGGTATTTATATATTCCATCCATCCATCATCTATACCTGCAGTATCCTGAACAGGGTCACAGGGGGCGGAGCCTATCCCACCTCACTTTGGTACACCCTGGACAGGTCACCAGTACTGTTTATGTATTCAGTAGTTGTTAAAATATGGAAGAAGTCACACACTTCTTACTGTAAACTGGAGGAGGATGTGTTTAAAAATGTTTTTGACTTTCATAAACTAAATGAAATATGTTGAACAGCATAAAGAAATAAATAAAATTGAAAAGTAATGTTGACAAAGGAAGGCTTGTTTTAAATAGTTTAAAGGTAACAACTATCTAAATTAATATTCGTTATAGTTCACTTAGGGAGCTCTTTGATTGAGTATTCATCAGATTTATTCTCAGCACTTGAATAAACAATGTGAGGACCTAATATATCTGTGCTTTCACTAACTAGCTGCTACGCATGTTTTCTGCTGCTGCTGGAGAACTGAGCTGAAAGGACTTTGAAACCATTAGCTGCTTCTTGTGATTGTGGGAAACACAGTCCCGTTTTATGAAATCTACATTTGTGTCTGTTTCTAACAGTGAATTATCTACACTGTGTTGTGATCTGCAGAGACACCAGGCTGAAATAATTGACAACTGACAATTGGAATACTTTCTGGGGGAATCCTGGTCTGATCCGGAGAGACGGCATCCATCCTACTTTGGATGGTGCAGCTCTTCTTTCTAGAAATATGGCCACGTCTCTTAACAGCCCTAAAACCTGACATCCAGGGTTGAGGTCAGGACGCAGAGCTGCAGTCTTACAGCTCCTCTGCAGCTTCTTTGGAGCTGTCACTCACCCAAAACCTTCAACATCCTATAGAGGTTGTGTCTGTACCCAGACCACCTATATTAAAAAAACTAAAAAAAAAGATGTATCAATAAAAATGTAATAAAAATTGATCATACCAAATTAATGGATCAAAAAAATCTGACAATTAAAAGCGGACTATTAAATATGAGATCTCTCTGGTCTAAATCTCTGTTAGTAAATGACTTGATAACTGATCATCAGATTGATTTACTCTGTCTCACAGAGACCTGGCTGCAACAGGAAGAATATGTTAGGATTAATGAAGCAACTCCTCCCAGTCATATTCATTATCATATTCCTAGAGATTCAGGAGGAGGAGGAGGAGGAGGAGTGGCAGCAATCTTCCACTCAAGTTGATCAATTAATCCAAAGCCTAAACTGAGTTATAAATCATTTGAGAGTCTGACTCTTAGTCTCTCACCCAAACTGGAAAGCAGAGAAACGGATTGTATTGTTGTTGTTTATCTCCCACCTGGTCCTTATTCAGAGTTTCTAACTGAATTCTGACTTTTTATCAGATTTAGTGCTGAGTTCAGATAAAGGTGATGATAGTGGGAGACTTTAACATTCATGTTGACGTGGACAACGACAGCCTCAGTTCTACTTTCAGATCATTATTAGATTCTGTAGGCTTTTCTCAGAATGTAAATAAACCCCGTCACCATGGTAACCACACCCTCCATCTGGTTCTGTCGTATGGGATGGAAACTGAAAATGTAATAGTATTTCCTCCAAACCCTGTTTTGTCGGACCACTTCTTCTTAACATCTGAAGTTACAATAATGGACTACACAGCATGTGGGAATAAATCCCACTACAGTAGATGTCTGTCAGATGATGCCGTGGCCAAGTTTAAGGAAGCAGTTCCATGTTTATCCTCTTCGTGTCAGGAGTCCGGTTTTTTCCTCTGTTTTGCCCCCGATCACCACCTCTCCTCCTGTGTCCCCTCAGTCCCCTGTCTGCTTGTCTGTGGCCACGCCCCTCACCAGTCCCAGCAGCTGCAGCCACTCACCCCGGATCACCACCTGCAGGTGTGCTGCATCTCCCCGATCACCTCCCCGGACTATATGTACCCTGCCCCTGCACTCTTCTGGTTGTCGGTTCATTTTGTTAGTCACCTGTCCGTCCTCCGTCTGTTCTCCGTCCGTCCTGTTCCCGTTCCTCCGGCTCCTGTTCCTCCTGTGGGGCTCCCTGTCAAAGTCACCAGTCGGTGGAGTTGCCCTCCCGACTCGGAGGATTATTGACGCTGTTCCTTCCGCTGGTCTGCCGGCTGCCCTGCCAGCCGTGTCTCCCCGGATCTGTCGGTCGAGTTGCCCTCCTGACTGGAAGCAAGTGGACACGATAGGTGCCACCTTTTGGTTTGTTTGTTTTTGTTTATTGCAATAAAGACTGTATTTTGGAACTGATACCTAAGTCTGTGAGCCTGCATTTGGGTCCTTGTAAACACCACCTCATGACACTTCGATGCCGTGTGTTAAAGCAGTGGAAGGCATCTACGTTGATCTTAGTCCCACACTAGTGGATCATCTGGTAGAAAACACTGCAGTATCTCTGCTACAACTCCAGATGATGTCGCCCCTCTGAAGAAGAGAGTCATGAACCAGAGGAAGTTGTCTCCATGGTACAACTCAGAACTACGCTCTGCTAGGCAGCGACTAGAAAGATGGAAAGGAAATGGAGTTAAAAAGCCGACTCTTGATCAGCTGTTTTAGGAAACTACAGACCAATTTCCAACCTGATGTTTATTTCTAAAATCCTTGAAAAAGTTGTTGCAAATCAACTTTTTGATCATTTACAAAGGAATGATCTGTTTGAAGATGTTCAGTCTTTAGAGTTCATCATAACAGAACCAGCTCTGGTGAAAGTTACTGACGACCTTTTATTAGCCTCAGATAATGGACTCGTCTCTGTACTTGTTCTTCTGGACCTCAGTGCTGCTTTTGATACGATTGATCATACGATCTTATTACAGAGATTAGAAGACATTACGAGGATTAAAGGAACTGCATTAGACTGGTTCAAATCCTACTTATCAGATAGATTCCAGTTTGTCCATGTCAACAATGAGTCTTCCAGACAAACAAGAGTCAGTTACGGAGTTCCACAAGGCTCAGTGTTAGGCCCAATACTTTTTACTTTGTACATGCTTCCATTAGGAGATGTCATCAGGAAGCACTGCATCAACTTCCATTGTTATGCAGATGACACTCAGCTATATATTTCTATAAAACCAGATGAAACTAATCAGTTAGTAAAACTTGAAGCATGTCTAAAAGACATAAAGGCCTGGATGACCAAAAACGTCCTGCTTCTAAATTCAGACAAAACGGAAGTTATTGTACTTGGTCCTAAACACCTCAGAAACTCTTTCTGTAATCACTTAGTTACTCTAGATGACGTTGTCTAAGCCTCCAGCAAAACTGTGAGGAACCTTGGAGTCATCTTTGATGAGGATTTGTCCTTTAGCCACCAGATAAAGCAAATCTCCAGAACTGCCTTCTTTCATCTACGTAATATTCATAAAATCAGGAAAATCCTTCCTCAGCGTGACGCAGAAAAACTCATTCATGTGTTTGTTACTTCTAGACTAGATTATTGAAATTCCTTGTTGTTAGGATGTCCAAATTACTCATTAAAAACCTGCAGCTGATCCAAAATGCTGCAGCAAGAGTACTGACGGGATTTAGCAAGAGAGATCATATTTCTCCAGTTTTAGCTTCTCTTCACTGGCTTCCTGTGAAATCAGGAATAGAATTTAAAATTCTCTTGATGACTTACAAAGCTCTACATGACCAGGCTCCATCATATCTTAGAGATCTTATAGAACCATATAATCCCAGCAGAGCACTTCTCTCTCAGTACGCTGGTCTACTTGTGGTTCCTAGAGTTTCCAGACGTAGAATGGGAGGCGGAGCTTCAGTTTTCAGGCTCCTCCCCTGTGGAACCAGCTCCCAGTTTGTGTTGGAGGGGCAGAAACCCTCTCTAGCTTTAAGATTAGACTCAAAACGTTCCTTTTTGATAAAGCCTATAGTTAGGGCTGGCTCAGGTAGACCTGAACTAACCCTTAGTTATGCTGTTATAGGCCGAGGCTGCTGGGGGACCTCGTTACATGCTGAGCTTCTTTTCTTTCCTCCTACTCTTTAACTGACTCATACCTCACCATCTTTTTCTCTCCCATAGTTTCTTATTATTATCTGTTGTCTCCATTCAGTTCCTTCGCTCGTGTAGTTTCTGTTCTTTCTTTTCCAGATGTTCCGTCATGGAGCTGCATGTCTCTGCTCTGCGCTTGTCGTCTCCACCAACATTTCTTCTCTTCTATCTCCATGCTGTCCTTTTCTCTCTCTGCTCTCCTCTCACCCCAACCAGTCGAGGCAGATGGCCGCCCACCTCTGATCCTGGTTCTGTTAACAGATGCCCCGCCCACCTCTGATCCTGGTTCTGTTAACAGATGCTCTGCCCACCTCTGAGCCTGGTTCTGTTAACAGATGCTCCGCCCACCTCTGATCCTGGTTCTGTTAACAGATGCTCTGCCCACCTCTGAGCCTGGTTCTGTTAACAGATGCTCCGCCCACCTCTGATCCTGGTTCTGTCAGAGGTTTCTTCCTGTTAAAGGGAGTTTTTCTTCCCTCTGTTGGAGGTTTTTCTCCCTTAAAGAGGAGCTTTTACCTTCTGGCTTATGTGGGAATTGTTGAATTGTAGAATATTTGACTTGTTGAATTGTTGGGTTTCTCTGTATAATATTATAAAGTCTTGCTGTAAAGACTTTAATGTGTTAAGTGCCATGAAATAACCTGTGTTGTGATTTGGCGCTATATAAATAAAATTGAATAAAATTGAATTGAAATACAGGCACCATGGAGGGAGGAGCAGGAATGGATGCAGCGTTCCAGGAAAGAAGCGCTGTATGCAAAGTATTCAGTAAGAAAAGAAACTGGAAGTATGTGAAGCCTTTTGTGTATAACATGATTGTTAGCGTTAACAGGAGGTCTGTTATTGTGTTGTTGATGTACAGTTGGTCGTATTAATGTACAGTTGAGTCAGTATCACGTTTTACTGTTCACTGGTTTAATTCTTTCAGTTACGCTGAGCCACTGAGCAGTTTTCTCAGTTTAATTGTTGTTGACCTCTAAAAGGCTTTTTACGCACTGGATGCAGTTAAATTTAAAAAAAAATTAAATAAACTGCTTAACTTGAGATGGCATCTCTTAGGGACGAGAAACAAAAATATAACTAATAATAAATTAATAATAATAATATACTTTATATATTTTTCAGCAAATGTGTGTGTGGGGGGGTGGATTGTTAGCCTGGTTTTATTGTTTTATTATTTATTAAATAAAGTGACAGTGTGAAGCAGGGTGATTTCTATACAGTCCACATAGAAATATACATTCAACCTTAAAACTAAATTGTCAGTGAGAGCGATCAGCTGAGTGAAGATATCTTAATGAGGAGCGAGATGATGGAGGAAAAGGAAAACAAGCCGGTAGAAGCAGAGTGACCAGCTGTAACCTGCAACTCGTCCAGTTAGAACAAATTTCTCAGAGTAACTCGGCTGAAGATATTTAAACAAACCTGGCTTTTCATCTCCTCTCATTTCATCTCTGGTGGAAACCAACCAACTGTCACATGAACAACACCAATAACCGTGCTACTAACGGTAGATCAGAGTGAGGACAGTCACTATCACAACCATTCAGCCTTGCAGTGCAGTTACAGCGTACACATCAGATGTCTTTAATACTTTTATTAATCAAAAGATGTCAGCTGTGTTCTTCTCTGTATAGCTTTAACATGTCTGTAGAAGAACAATCCATCTGAAGCACAACTTCAGGACACCGTGACCATGCAGCACAAACACGTACAGCACATGAACAAAAAACAACAACACGTAACGGTTTGGTTATGAATATAAATCCAGGTTGTGTGGTCCATGCTTGGTGGCTTTTTTCTGTCCAACCCAACAGTCACTCAGTGGTTTGTGAACTGCTGCTCTGAAGTGATGATGTGTATGTTTATCTCTTTCAGAAGCTTCTGCTTTGCTTTAATTTATTTTGTGAAAAGCGCTGTCTCTGATAGGCCGGATTTAAAGATATTAGGTGAGGTAAATAACCGCAATGCCTTTCTGAACCAGCTGTAAAAGAAGGCATATATGAAAGGGTTGATGGTAGAATTGAAGTAGCCCACCCATACAAGGGTCTCAAACAATGCTGGTGGTACCGAGTAACTGATGAAGGGATCCGTGATGTTGCAGACAAAAAATGGAGTCCAAAAAGAGATAAATGCTCCCATAATGATAGCCAGCGTTTTAGTAGCCTTTGTCTGACTGCTGTTTGATCTCACACAGTTTGTATTCTGGATGCTGCGCTGCTGTTTCTGAGCCACCAGGAAGATCTTCAGGTAAACAGCCAGCATTATGATTCCTGGAATGAAAAAGGAAAGAACTGATGAGACGGTACTGGACAGCCCACTCTGAAACAAAACGCATCCTCCTTCACATGCAACGTGGTCATAGTAGAACTCTTCAATCCTCCAAATATTCAGCTTCAGAAAAATCATCCCAAAACCAATGAAAGCAGAAACACTCCAGCTGAGCACAATCATGAGCAACACAATAGTAACAGTAATCTTTCTTTTGTATTGTAGAGGCTGACAAACAGCATAGTGTCGGTCAAGAGATATGAATGACAGATTTAAAATGGATGATGTACACAATGTGACATCGGAGCTCATGTAGACTTTACAGAAGAAATCTCCAAAATACCAGCAAGACTCGACACACTGAATCATACTGGGAAACATGACTAACAGCCCTAAGAGGAGGTCCGACACTGCCAGAGAGACAATCAAGTAGTTGGTTGGAGTATGGAGTCGTTTGAAATAGGCGACGGAGACAGTGACCAACAGGTTTCCACACACGGTGAGGATGACTGTGACCCCCAGAACCATGTAGAGGACGATGCGAACTGGCAACGGATAGATGCTCCTCAAACAGGAATTGTTTCTAGACTCGTAGCACAAAACTGGATCCATCTGTTGGAGAGACATGAAAATGATGCATTTATCAGTCAAATGAAATGTCTAAATATTGCATGCAGAGGTTCTTATGTGTGAGTGTTTTTGGAGTTTAAGATAAATTCTGTGCGACGAGAGAAGTTTTCCAAGATTATGTTTCTGGTTTCTGGTCATTAACAAGTACTAAAGCTAATTTCCAGTTGCAAAACACGAGTATCCTTTAAATGGCAGAAATACATTTTGTACTATTAAAAAAACAACTTGTTACAATTGTTAGAAGATGCAACCAAATGTTGCCTGAAGAGATAAACGTTTCATTCAGGCTTGAGTCAGTAAAACGGATGATGGTGAACCTGAATCTAATAATGAACGTCATGAAGAAACTATGAAGAGTGGGATATTATCTGTAATCCAACAAAAAGGTGTGCCACATAGTGAAATATACACGACAACACAAAGGGAAAGTGATGGCCGTGTTGAGACCGTCCTGACGGTTTGTTTATTGTAATGTGAGGCGAAGGGAAGGAGATGAAGACAAGCAAAGGCAGAGGGGTGAAATCTCAGAGCTCTATTAGCCCTGTTTAACCGTGTCATTAACAACATATGTTGTACTAATCCTGTCACAAGTACACCTGTTCACACCTTAGTTTAACATCCTGCACCACATGCCTCTCAGATGTCATTGCATGTTGGGCAGTGACACCTGTACTTTGAGCTGTCCACTTGTGATTTCATGTCATGACATGATTTAATGGCAGCGGTGAACAGGACCTTTGTCCTGTTGTGTGCTTCTACGTGACTTCATATGCTGACTGGAATTCGTTGAAATATCTCTTGTAGCCAACTGTCATTGTTTTTATTGGTGGTGAAATTATAATAATTATAAATGGGCTCTTTCCCTGGCTTTATAAAAAATGTTGAACAGGGCTACAAATCTTACACCAAAAATTTAAAAGGTAAAATTTCAAGGACCTGTTTTTCTGCAAATGTATAATTTACTCATTAAAAAAGAAAGTATTAAAGAAATAAAGTGTATTTATGCCAACGCCAGTGATGCCTAATCATCAACCACCAATTACCTCAATTAAACATATGATGTCAATATTTAAAAACTACGTGAACCCTCATTGCGTAGATTACCAAAGCATATTCAAACACAAACGTACCTTACAGATGTTGCATGAATACTCAGTATCTCGTGGCCTTGATTTAGTAATTCGTGCGCACGATTAAATAGTTTTTTCTCTCTATGACTCCGTAGGTTTCACCTGTTCTTCTGTACTTCTGAGCTTTCTGTCTCTCTAGTCTCTCTTAGGTTAAATAATTGACCCAGAGGGAGGAAGGCTGGACAGTCTGTCCCAGTGGATGATGTACCGTGGGGGGAGAATGTTCCTTCAATACTTATTTTATAAAATTTACAGATTTGACATTTTTAAATTGAGTTTAAAAAGTTCATCCTATGAATCATCCCATGTTTTAAAACTGAAATTTTAAAAACAAAGAGAAAAAAGTCTGGCGTTATTAATGCTGTTTACTATTTCTAAAGTGGAAACTTTGAAGTCATACACTAAAGACCAAAGATGGATGTCTGAGGTAGGACAGGAGCCCCCAGCGCCTCAGCAATGGAGGTATTAGAGTCGAGGATGAAACATCTCAGGGCACTTACCACAGGGACACAACAATTAAACAGTTCCCCGTGAGTGACACCAGATACCCTTTTTACCAGAAAGAAAACTTTCGACAGCAGGAAGGAAATAACTCGATACTCGATCAGGGGGAAGGGAAAACTCTCTTTGAACAGGAGGACATTTCCGAAGTCAGCCGACATCTGCCTTGACCGGTTGGTTCGGGGAGTGATGACTGATGTAAACTTCAGTTGATGCTCCCTGGAAAACCAGATGGATGAGCTGGTGATGAGGAGGAGAGGAAGGTTGCATGTCAGACAGTCTGAAAGGCAGAATGACAGAATTCAGATCATATTTAAAAAAAAACAGGGACAAACACTGATTGGCTCAAAAACGCAGGCTAAAAGATCATTGGGTATGATCAGTATTGTGACAACAAGATTAGGAAAGAGTGATTATGAGAATGGGAAAGTGGATGTAAAGAAGAGAATAGAGAAGCAGGAAAAGCACATGTTCCACAAAGGAATGCAGATCAATTGTGAACAGATCTTCCATATTAAACTTTTGCATAAGCTTCATTTTAATTAGTTTAGACTGTCAGCAGTGAAAAACAATTCATTGAAGAAATGACAGTGTGAGAAATATTTGTCATTTAGACTGAGACGGTGAGAGACTGCATCACTGAGCGATGCCACACATGGATGTAGGAGATTGAACAAGACACCCAAATATAAATAACAGCTACTTTACCATAGCGAGGATGATTACACTCTGAGAGGAGATGAAATAACAGAGCAACATGAAACCACTAGCCACAGCGGAAAGTCACATTAATACATTTATGTGACACAAATCAGAGAGATACACAGAGAATATAGACTTAAGTTGAAGGAAAAGAGGCTGTTGGAAAACCGTGAGCTTCTGATTAAGACTGGTGACTGTCTAAGGCCAGGGGGAGATTCGGAGAAGGCTAGAGGGCCATGTAAGGCCAGAGGGAGAGAACTGCCAGCCAGTGGTGGAGGATAGAGGGCTGTTGAAGGGCAGAGAAGAGATAAGGAGAAGGGAAGAAGTCGGTAAAGGTGAGGAGAGAGACATGTAGGCCTGTGGAGATGCTGAAGGGCCATTGAAAGGGGGAGGAGAAAGATGAGAGGAAATGAAAATCCAGGTAGATGTGAGACAGTGAAGAAGACGAGAGGGCCAGTAGAGGTCCTGTAGATCAGAATTCTGGAGCCTAAAGGAGTCAGAAGGCAAGAAAGCTATAGGAAACTGATAATGAGAAAACAGGCTGGAAGAGAGACACCACGTCCAGTTATTGAATGTACCTCCGGGTATAAAAACCTTAGGTGTACGAAGAGTATGCTGCATATGACTAGTGGTGTAGATGTTGGAGAGGAGGATGGACTTCTCTCCATATCAGGTGTTAACGACAGGAAAGGAGTAGTTTGAACATTTTATGGAGCTTAGAAATGTTCAACATTGAAACATGAGGCAAGAATAAGGAGACTAAATTTTGCTATCTAGAATATGTGTGAGTAAAATCAGGATTTATTTTCAGTCCAGGTCCATGAATTACGTTGGCAGTAGTTGGACATCATCATTTCAGAATGCGTCATGTGGTAGTTGAAGATATATCAATGATACAAACAAATTATCCATCCATCCATTATCTATACCCGCTTTATCCTGAACAGGGTCACGGGGGGCGGAGCCTATCCCAGCTCACTTTGGGCAAAGGCAGGGTTCACCTGGACAGGTACCCAGTCCATCACAGGACCAACACGTAGAGACAGACGGAAACAAAGACCATTCACACTCTCATTCACACCGAAGGGACATTTCTAGAACCACCAATTAACCTGAGACACGTCTTTGGATGGTGGGAGGAAGCCGGAGGACCCGGAGAGAACCGAAGCAGGGACAGGGAGAACATGTGAACTCCGCACAGAAAGGCCCGGATTCAAACCCAGAACCTTTTTGCTGTGCTAATGCTAAGCACTGCACCACTGTGCCGCTTATTTTATGAAACATTCTGCAGAAACTAAATTTAGATGCAGCTTCTATCGACTGTGCAAAGCCAAGCTTGGAAAGCAGCGTGGGGTGATGAGAGGTAGAGGATGTAAAAGCTCAGGAGAGAAAAAAATAAAGAGCGCTCATGTAATGCAGGAGGTTGTGACATTGATGGTGCCGGTAGAAGAGAGATTTTACCAGAGAAATCACCTTATTGCAGAAAAACTTGTTGACTTTACTGTTCACTAAGTTTACTTATGTGTCTTAACTTAAGTTTACATGTATCGTCATGTGTCGTCATGTGACGTCATGTATCGTCATGTATCGTCGTGTGTCGTCGTGTGTCATCGTGTATCGTCATGTGTTGTCATGTGTCGTCGTGTGACGTCGTGTCGTCGTGTCGTCATGTCGTCATGTGACATAATGTGTCGTCATGTATCGCCATGTGACATAATGTGTCGTCATGTGTCGTCATGTGTCGTCATGTGACGTCATGTGTTGTCATGTATCGTCGTGTCGTCATGTGACATAATGTGTCGTCATGTATTGCCATGTGTCGTCATGTGACGTCATGTGTCGTCATGTGTCGTCATGTATCGTCGTGTCGTCATGTGACATAATGTGTCGTCATGTATCGCCATGTGACATAATGTGTCGTCATGTATTGCCATGTGTCGTCATGTATCGTCATGTGTCGTCATGTGACATAATGTGTCGTCATGTATTGCCATGTGTCGTCATGTGACGTCATGTGTCGTCATGTATCGTCATGTGTCGTCATGTGACGTTATGTGACGTCATGTATCGTCATGTGTCGTCATGTGACATAATGTGTCGTCATGTATCGCCATGTGACATAATGTGTCGTCATGTATTGCCATGTGTCGTCATGTGACGTCATGTGTCGTCATGTATCATCATGTGTCGTCATGTGACGTTATGTGACGTCATGTATCGTCATGTGTCGTCATGTGACATAATGTGTCGTCATGTATCGCCATGTGACATAATGTGTCTTCATGTATTGCCATGTGTCGTCACGTGACGTCATGTGTTGTCACGTGTCGTCATGTGACATCACGTATCGTCATCTGTCGTCACGTGATGTCATGTGTCGTCACGTGTCATCACGTGTCATCATGTGACGTCACGTATCGTCACCTGTCGTCACGTGACGTTATGTATCGTCATGTGTCGTCATGTGACGTCATGTATCATCACGTAAATCGGTACACAATTTACAATAATACATCATGGGACAATTAAACTTTTCCAACAACAGAACATAACCTATATACCTATATAAACTCTATGATAATATAGGATTTTGTTTGTTTCTGGTGTAATAATTAGTGAAACATAAACACCAATTAAAAATGTGCATGCTGGTCTGTTGGGGCTGCTGACCAGAAACTTTTCACACCTTCAAGAACTGGGAACTCATTATCACTGTGTACACTGTACACCTGTGCACCAGGGAGCTCATTATCTGGGGAGTGGCTTTAACTGCTCACTTATCTGGCAAATACAAACAAAGACCTGGAAAGAGACGTTGTTGACAAGCAAATTTATTTACCAATTTATTGTCTTTCTTAACGTACTAATGTAAATAATAGTTGAGAAATCATGTTTAAATACTTTCTATGCTTTTTTTGACCATCAGGTATACTGGATATTATGTAATATAATGATATTCATCAGTTATTGTGACAATGAAAAACACCTAAGATCTAATGATGTCAATATCATCATTACATCTTAGGTGTTTCACAAACTGTGAGGGACAAGCTGGTTCTCTGAATGCTGGAGGTTTCTTTAATGGAAGGTGTTTAGTATCAATATATGGAAACTTTGATCACCATTTCAGATTAAATCAAAGGCAATCAAACAAAAAAGAAAACATTTTGGAGACCTTACCTTACAATTACGAATTACCTTATAATTATGAGATCTTTTCTCGTATCAGCTGGATATTGGTAATTGTAGAAATTAAGAGAGGTTAAGGGTGATGGCACTACCTGATTGAATGTAATACATATGAAGTTAAATGTCAATGTGTTCTTTTTTTTCAAGAATATTTTGGCTTGTGTGAGCAGATCAACTTTAATAGGATGTATATTATTGTCAGCGATCTATCGGGTTGTCATGGACCTTACTGTTGGTCCACATGTATTTAAGTCATCAGTCCTTTTGCCTGCTTGCAGTTGTCATTTTGACCCAGATCAGCTGACCACAGATGACTGAATACCAACCGTCTTCACACTCCCCTGAATATCTACACTAACCGTGTCACTCCTTAAAACCACTTAAGCTGTTTTATGAGTAAAAGGGATAAAAGGAAGATTAAGAGAGGGGAAACATAATAAATACCTTCAAAAAGTGGTACTGTATACTAAACTGCGAAGAACCCTAAAAGAAGCGATGGCATCCAATAATCTGTCTTCTGAAAAAAGGTATTTGGCAATTTTAGAATCCTTTGATTTTAGGATGAAGAAATAAAATTTTTATTTCAGCACCCCATAAAAAGATTAACAATTATTATTATTGTTTTTTTTTTTTTTTCTAAAATCACATTAACCCTTTAACATTGGATTTTGAAAAATTGCCTGTTAGAGACCAGGGAATAACATCTTACAATTAAACAGTTTTAATTACTCTTAAAAAAAAAAAATTATGTTACACCCTCCGATACAGATTGGAGGTGGAAAGAAGGTTTAGCATTGGTAGTCTGTCAGTAAAACCAAAGAAGAAGTATGGAGTTAGATGATGAGCCATAAGATAACCTCAGTTTCCAAACGTTTACAGTGTTGTTAAAAGAAGAGGTGATGCAGCTCAGTGGTGAACATGATCATGTAACAACTTTATAGAGACGTGTTGCTGCATCAGATTCAAAATGAGCAGATGTTTTTCATAAAACAAAAAAATGTCTCAGTTTCAGCATTTGATATGTTGTCTTTGGTCTTTTATTTTTTAATTAGATATGAGTTTACATGATTTACAAATCATCATATTCTGCTTGTATTTACATTCTAGATAGCATCCCAACATTTTGGGTTATGGGGTAATATATTTGTCACAGTCATTTTGCATGTAGTGCCACTGCTCTACATAAACCAGAATTGCAAGAGAAATTTATGTTAGTACTTGTACTTGTTCCAGAAACTTTATTCCTCTTTTCACAAATGTTATAAATTTGTTCATTCTTCTTCTATAATTTTCATATCATTCACATTGGAAATTAAAACAAAAAACAACAAATAACCAGATCAGCTTATTTAAATTAACAAATCAACCACACCATTTTATGAACAAGAATTTACAGCTTACAAAATAATTAACATGTATTTGATAATTACTACTTACATCAAGTGCATTAATGTACACACATAATATTTAAAGACAGGTTTTACAATCATGCTGCTCTATAGTTGTTTATAGTGTTACATTCTATACAGTTATGTCATGTTAAAGTTACTTCACACTCAATTGCTTGCAAGTTTCATCCCTTGTGTGTGTGTTTAAATTGATATTTCACACAAAATGTGTTCAGTGTCAGACAAGAGCTTCTTCAGTTGTGTTGATGGTTCATTCCAAAATAAGGAGCATTATTTGGATTACAGTGACACAGTTCTTCAAGAACAGAATAGACCTTACTATACATCAATATCCAAGCTACTGTATAAAAAAAACATCCCACGCCTGAAGATCCTGTGTGCAGCCAATTTCCCACCAAAACCTAATGAACAAACAATGTTTTACAAATGTAGGTTCACTAACAAAGAAAGTGTGTTTTTTAAATACAAAACACAAAACAGCACCAACAAACAAAAACATACCAATTGAAGCAAAACAACATTCATATTTCTGATGCATCACGTTTAGAAACAAATACAGCACGTCAACAAAACAATACATTTTACAAAAAACAAATATCATGTGACTTTTGGCACAATCTTTCTGCCATTGTTGTGCTGAAGATTTTTTTTACAGATGTCCTGATGAGTCCATTTAAATGTACCCAGCTGAATGCCCTTTGTGGAAAATACATAATAAAGACGTATAAGGTAAAATACAGTTTGAAAGTGATGCAATATTGTTTTTTCCAGATTCATCAATGAGGACAGTTTATGGTTAAGTCAACTCTCTATAAGTGTATAGTTTACCAATGTATGAAGTTATTGGACAAAGTTGTTGATATGCTCTGTGTGAACATTTCAAAGGGAGCTCTCTGAAATGCTCTCAGTTCATCAATCTTTGGTCTGAACTCGGTTTCAGATGTTTGAAATTCACATCAAACAAAAATGGCACTCATCACTGCATATGATTTCTCCAGTTAGGAGGTAAACCTAAAAGTGTTGGTTTATTATTTGGCAGAGTTGATTTTCCTGTTAAAATATTTTCCTAATCAGAGAAGGCAGAACACTGGCCCGTTTAAAATGAACACACAGCACCACCTGCTGCTTTGGAGGACAAATGACTCGGGACATTTAATTACTCTCCAGTGCCGTGATGGCAGAAAGACTGTCACTAAAGTCACATGACATTTTTGTCTTTGTAAGAGATGCTGCATTGTTTCTGAATTATGTTGTATTAGAAATATGTTGTGTATTTGTTCAATGACGTTTGTCTATGGTGTTGTGTACGCGCAGACCACACAGTGTTTGTTAGTAAGGGACAAACATTGTGAAACATGGTTCCTTTGTTTGCACTTTATCTGAAGCTGCTGAACAAAAGTATGTCATTTTATTTTTGTTTTAATTTTTTGTTTCGTAGTAAAGAACTATTAAATGCAGCACACAGCAGAATGCAGGGAAAGTCTTTTATAAACCGATTTCAGATGCAAAAACAGAAACAGGAGCTGGAGATTGCCAATAAATAAAAACTGGAAGACTTTACATCCATCGGTGAAGACTTTTGCATCAGCAGGAACATGTTCATCCCCATCAGAGATCTCTTTGGCACTGAATCTTTAAATGTGTAAAGATGTGTTGGATTGCTGTTCAGTCTTGTCTGTATTCAGTGACATCGGATCCACCCTGAAAATGTTCAGGACATTACCTTCATGAACACAAGAGCAGAGTGATGCTTTATAAAGCTGAAACTAATTCTAAATCTTTTCCACCCTGACAGAAGATGTTCTGTCTGTGTGAAGACATTATAAAGAGATCTGCTCAGGACTACATTTATTATGAACTATTTAAATTAAATAAGTGATGTGTGATGTGTGACTTTAGAGCATATGTATACTTTTTGACGTATCAACCCAAAGCAGAAACCATGTGTTTTGTGTGTCTTTGAATAGTTGTGGAAGAACCTGAAGATGAACAGTGGTGGACTGGGTCCCGTCATCACCAGCTGGCCTCAGATGTCCGAGGATGTCCTCACTATGAAAACTGGTCCTTGCTGCAGTTCTAAGTCGTGTGAAGTGGAGCTGCCTGCCGCCCCTGTTCTCCTCTATGGAACACAAGTGTACAGCCAGCAGGTAAGTCTGGACAGGTTTTACACTGAAATATAGATTCTGGGTGGAGTATCACTTATCTGATTCACTAATATTCAATATTTAGAAACATGCATGACTTTACTATCTTATGTATTTGTTTTATTACACTGGTTTTGTAGCCGTGGAAGCTGGAAGCACTGCAACAGAAGAAAACATCTTCATGAAGCTAACAAAATGCACCAAAGGGAGTAAATACAACCAGTTTCAGAACTGCACAGAAAAAGGTTTCCAGGGTCACTAAAAGGTGGTGAACAGGCTCACCTGGAGACCACCTGGGATGAAGGTCTTCCATCTGTCAGGGAGCTTTAACAATCTAAATTCACTGCAGATCAACATGGACCTCCTGTTTCCTTCTGCTGAACACTGTTTTTCTCTGTTTGCAGCTCATTTCTGTGTTTGATTTGGGTTTCTGGTTTTGCAGTGTGCTTCTGTGTCTGCATATGTTAGTTTTTTTATTCTCTCCACTGTTGTATTGGTTCTCCAGCATGTTAGTGTGTTTGGTTGTGTTGTCAGTACGCAGCATTTCTCTACATGGTTTCCATGTGTTTTTCAAAGCTGCGGTGTGTTGATCTTTTTGTGCAGTATTTCTGTCATACGGGCGTCTTTGTGTTGTGTTGTGTATAACTCAGTGTTGAAAGGTATTTTACAACAAAATAACAACAAGTTTTAAAATCTGTGCCCACAGCTGAGACTTTTGGGGTTTATGAAGCTCCATGCATTACAAACCACGTGTGTGCCTACAAACACCGTCACACATATTGATATGGGACATGCTGTGTTGCTGTGACCATCTGTCCCTGATCACTGAGACTAGAACTGACCACTCACTGCTGTAAGATGTCATTGAATGGGAATTAAGTGGCATGCATCCTGATTGTGTTTCTCCTGGTGCACACAGTTGTGAATGGTGACATTCATCACTGTTTCTGCTTCACTGCTTCACTGCACTTTGCTCAGTCCCAGGGTTGGAGAAGCTGGAGACCTTCTGGGTGCGTCTTCCCACCCTTACACCCATCCTGCCTCCAGTCTGCGAGCTTCCTCCCCCTTCGTGTGCCTGTTGGATCTTAATGGCCTCTCTCAGGTTCTGAGCTCGGACCTCCTTACTCTGGATCTCCTCCACAACTCGACTGGGGAACCAGCCCCTCTCACCATCATGGAGTCTTTCACCCATCATCCAGCCTGTAATACAGAGAACAATCAGAGGAGACATCAGGACGGAAGGAGAGGGAACGGTACACAAGACAAAATATTTCAATTGTAGATTTTTTTTTTTTTTTTTTGCATGTACACACCGTCAACTGTTTTCTCCAGGAGGTTCAGGACATCAGCCATCTCAGTGGAGAGTTCATCTGGCTCCTGAGATGAGTAGGACTGAATACACTGTACCTGAGGAGAGTCTGACCAACACCACAGAGAGTTGGAACCTCCACACACTCAACACTGAAATGATGGTGGGTGTGAGACTGTGTATCACCTGGTTGGTGGGCACTGGTGGACATGAAGCGTGTGCGCCGGTTAGGAGTGAGTGCACACATCCATCGAAGCTTATCACTCCTGCCCACAAGATGTCATTGATTAGTTACCAGTTAAATTATACTCGTTATTGTGGTACATTCATCATTCATGAATGACCAAAACCAACACAATTTTTTTGTCTTTGTACTCTATCATTGTTCCATCAGTGAGGTGCACCATTGTACTGGTTTACTGTGCCTTCATTTTATTCAGATTCAATCCCACATACAGTCTGCTGCTGCTGGAAAAACTCATTAAATATCACCAAAGCTTTGCCTTCTTGTTTTGCCATCTTCTTGAATTTTGTTTGTACCTAAATGCAGCACCCAAACCTTCCGGACATGTGAATATCACATTAACCTACATATCTTAAAACCCACGTTAAAGATTTATGTCTTCAGTAGGAACCGGTGGGTTCGAGGCTGAGTGCCACAGATGGTCTGGGAGTCACAAAGTATTGAGAGAAAAAAATGTGTTGAATTTGGTCTTTTAATGAGTCTGCAGACTAAATCTTAGAATAACATCTAAACTTAAACGTGAAATGGTCTCGTCTTGTAATACCACTGTCTCTATTAACAGGTGACAGAGATTCCCTTCAACATCCGCTCAGTTCAGCTCTCAGAGTTTCGTTAGTTTGGTTTTGTATTGTGCATTTTATGTATTGTTGCCCTGCTGTTGGTTAGTAGCTCTGTAAAAGGCTGACAGTACACACACTGGCATCACTATTCAGATCAGAGAAAACTGATGTCATATAAATATGTGTTACCATAGTTACCAAATGTTTTACATAAAAATATATATAGCCTACAGGTCACCTATCAAGATTGTTTCCTGAACACAACACACAAACAACAGAAGAATGAAACAGTACTTAAGATAGCTGTGAACTCATGTTAAATAAACATGAACCTCCTCAGCTTCAGATACTCACATACTGGAGGTCTTAAGCATGTAGCTGACTGGACGCTCCTCCTGGTTCTCCAACAGTTTCAGATTAAAGACGTAGGCCAGCAGCTGACCCTGGTCTTCAAGGTCTTCAGTCCTCAACATGGCCCGAGTACATGAGTCCAGGACCTGGAACTTGTCCCCACTGATAAAATAACACTGAGTTAATATTATCTGCTTGAGTGCAACAATAAAATGTCATATTCAATGGTACATTGACTCTGTCAAGTTTATTTAATACACAGATTTAAAATTAGTCCACGCAGCAGTCCTTCTACCACATTCCTAGTACGCAGTCTTTTTACAGCCTTCCCTCTACAGCAGTCCTTCTAGAGCAGTCCTACAACAGAAGCCATTCTACCACAGTCCTACCAAAACAGTCCTACTACAGCAGTCCCTCTAAAGGAGTCCTAAAACAGCAGTCCCTCTACAGCTGTCCTTCTACAGCAGTACTCCTAGAGCAATCCCTCTACAGCAGTCCCTCTACAGCATTCCTTCTACAATAGTCCCTCTACAGCAGCCCAACTAAAGCAGCCTTTCGAGAGCAGTCTTACTACAGGAGTCCTACTACAGCAGTCCTACTACAGTCGTCCCTCTACAGGAGTCCTACTACAGCAGTCCCTCTACAGGAGTCCCTCTACAGCAGTCATGCTACAGCAGTCCTCCTTCAGCAGTCTGTTTAAAACATTCATTCTACAATAGTCACTCTACTAAAGCAATCATACTACAACATACCTTTGACAGCAGTCCCACTACAGATGTCCCTCTACAACAGTCCCACGACAGCAATCCCTCTACAGCAATCCTTCTAGAGCAGTCACTCTACAGTAGTCCTCTTAAAGCCGTCCCTCTACAGCTGTCCCACTACAGCAGTCCCACTAAACCAGTCAGACCACAGCAGTCCCACTAAAGAAGTCCTACTACAGCAGTTCCTTTACAGCAGTATTACAACAGCAGTCATGCTACAGGGGTCTTACTACAGCAGTCCTACTGCAGAAGTCTCTCTACAGGAGTCCTACAACAGCAGTACTACTAGAGCAGTCCCACTACAGCAGTCCTACTACAGCAGTCCTGCTACAAGAATCCTAATACTGCAGTGCCTCTGTAGCAGTCCTACTACAGCAGTACTACTAGAGCAGTCCCACTGAAGCAGTCCTATTACAGCAGTACTACTACAGCAGTCCCACTACAGCAGTCCTACTACAATAGTCCTTCTACACGAGTCTTACGACAGCAGCTCCAATACATCAGCCCCTCTACAACATTACGTCTACAGCAGTCCCACTACAGCATTCCTTCTACAGCAGTCACTCTACAGCAGCCCTACTGCAGCAGTCCTTCGAGACCAGTTGTACTACAGCAGCCCTACTACAGCAGTCACTCTTCAGTAGTCCTACTACAGCAGTTCCACTGCAGCAGTCCCTCGACAGCAGCCCCACTACAACTGTCCCACTCCAGCATTCCCTCAACAGCATTCCCTCTACAGCAGTCCCTGTACAAAACTCCAACAACAGCAGTCTCACTAAAACAGTCACACCAGAGCAATCCCACGAAAGCAGTCCTACTACAGCAGTGTCACTACAGCATTCCTTCTACAGCAGTCCCACTACTGCAAGCCCTCTACAGCAGTCGCTCGACGCTGACACGACAACACATGACAACACATGGCAATACATGATGATACATGATGACACATGACGACACATCACGATACATGACGACACATGACGTCACATGATGACACATGGCGATCTTTCATCTGGCAGAACTTGTTGATAACTTTTCTTTTGAAGTTGAACAAATCCGTCACTGAATTCATTTTGAGTGTTCATTTCCCATCTGCTGCCCCGTGGTGTTGCATTTAAATGTCTCCTTTGTTTTCAATGCTAAAAATGTTCCCTCTGACTCAGCAGTGGTCATTGGTATCGTAATTTGGATTTTTATCAATGACACGGTTTCAGATCCTGAAGGTTTTTTCAAGAATTAGCTGAATCAGAGATTCAGAGAGTGAATGAACTTTGTTTTGCCTGCATCATCAAGCACTTATAGATAGATAGATAGATAGATAGATAGATAGATAGATAGATAGATAGATAGATAGATAGATAGATAGATAGATAGATAGATAGATAGATAATTACTTTATTAATCCCACAAGGGGAAATGTTTTCGCTACAGCAGCATTATAGGTACAGGAAAGCAATAAAACAACAGTAAAATATTAAATATAAAAATGCACAATATATACAATAAATAGAATAAAATAAAATAGAATAATTAAATTAAATTAAAACTAACTAAACAATAGTGCACAGATTTAAACAAACAAGAAAACAGACAACCAACGGTGTTGTTGTTGTTGTTGTGTGATGGATTTTGCCAGAGGTGAGTTATTGTACAGTCTTATTGCAGTGGGCAGGAATGATCTCCTGTATCAGGAATGATCTCCTGTATCATCAGGAATGATCTCCTTTATCAGGAATGATCTCCTGTATCATCAGGAATGATCTCCTTTATTAGGAATGATCTCCTGTATCAGGAATGATCTCCTTTATCAGGAATGATCTCCTGTATCAGTGATGATCTCCTCTATCTGGAATGATCTCCTGTATCAGGAATGATCTCCTGTACCTGTCCTTGTGACTGCAGCTGGAGGAGTCTTTTGGAGAACGTCCTCCTCTGTCCCTGCAGCAGGTGGAGAGGGTGGTCAGGATTATCCAATATGGATAATAGTTTCCTCAGTGTCCTCCTCTCCACCACCTTTTCCAGACTGTCCAGTTTGCAGCCAATGATGGAGCCGGCCTTCTTAATCAGTTTGTTAAGTCTGTTGGTGTCACCGGCTCCAATGCTGCTCCCCCCCTCCCACCTCTCCCCCCCAGCAGACCACAGCAAAGTACAGTTCACTGGCCACAACAGATGGTAGAATATCTCCAACATCTTGCTGCACACATTGAAGAATCAAAGTTTCCTCAAGAAAAAGAGTCGATTCATCACCTTGTAGACAGCGTTGATGTTGGTCTTCCAGTTCAGTCTGTTGTCATGGAGACACCAGGTACTTGTACTCCTCCACCATGTCCACCTCCTCTCCCAGAATTCTCAGTGGTTGTGGAGCTGTCGTCTTCCTCCTGAAGTCAACCACCATCTCTCTGGTCTTGGCCACATTCAGAAGGAAGTGATTTCTCCCAGCCCACTCCACAAAGTCCTCCACTACTGCCCTGTACTCCTCCTCCTGTCCATCCCTTATACACCGTCCACTGACTCCTCCTCCCGTCCATCCCTTATACACCGACCACTGACTCCTCCTCCCGTCTATCCCTTATACACCGTCCACTGCAGAGTCATCAGAGAACTTCTGCAGATGTCTTGACTCTGAGTTGTACTGGAAGTCAGTGGTGTAGAAGGTGAACAGGAAGGAGACAGAACAGTTCCCTGTGGAGCTCCAGTACCACTGACCACCGTATCAGACAGCACACTGCCCAGACAGACAAACTGTGGTCTGCCTGTCAGGTAGTCAGTGATCCAGGAGACGGTGGACATGTCCACCCCCACCACCCGCAGCTTCTCACTCAGCAGCAGTGGTTGGATGGTGTTAAATGCACTGGAGAAATCAAAGAAAGTGATTCTCACAGAGTCACCGGTTCCATCCAGGTGAGACTGAACTCGTTGCAGCAGGTAGATGATGGCATCGTCCACTCCCACATGAGGCTGGTACGCAAATTGCAGAGGGTCCAGAGAAGATTTCACCAGCGACCTGAGGTGGGCTAAGACCAGCCTCTCCAGCACCTTCATCACATGAGATGTGAGGGCAACTGGTCGGTAGTTGTTGAGGCCGGATGGAGTCGTCTTCTTAGGGACTGGAACCAGGCAGGACGTCTTCCACAGCACCGGGACTTCCTCCTGCTTCAGGCTCAGGTTGAAGAGGTGTTGTAGGACCTCAGCCAGCTGGACAGCACAGGTCTTCAGGACCCCAGGGCTATCAGGTCCTTCAGCCTTGTGCTGGTGGAGTCTCTCCAGCTATCTCCTAACCTGGCCAGTCATCACAGAGAGGAGGGGGTCATGGCGTCGATGGTGGAAGAGCCCTTTGGAGTTGAGGGCTCTGTGTCCATACAGCTCACCAGGATGGATAGAGGGGGGAGGGGGGAAGGCAGCAGAGGTGTTTGGGAGGTGTGAGGTGTGGAGGAGACAGATGAAGGCGGTGAACTAAACCTGTTGAAGAAACAGTTTATCTGATTGTTCCTCTCCAGGGAGCCCCCTGGTTGTTCCTCTCCAGGGAGCCCCCTGGTTGTTCCTCTCCAGGTTCCCGCTGGGCAGTAGCACTGTATGCATCCATGGCATTAGCATACAGTAGGTCCAGGGTTTTATTGTTCCGGGTGGGGCAGTTAACATACTGGTGCAAAGTTGGCAGTACTTTATCCAGACTGGTTAAAGTCTCTAGTAACTAACAAAAATGCACCGGGATGCTTAGTCTGAAGTTTGGACACAGTGGAGTGGATGGTGTCTACTGCTGCCTCTACGGCCGCGCTGTGGTCCGGGAAATGTGAGTGCAGCCATGTCTCGGTGAAGCACATAATGCTGCACTCCCGGTATTCCCGCTGGGTCTTTACCAGCGCGCCGAGCTTGTCCGTCTTGTTGGCCAACGACCTCACGTTCCCCATTAAAATCTCTGGTACCGATGGTTTATATTTCCTCCTCTTCAACTTCAGTTTAGCTCCAGCTCTGCAACCCCGATGTCTTCTCCGAAGTTCGTCCGGGATTTCAGGCCTCGCTCCGGGCAGCAACAGTAGAGGTCTACTCAGCGCGATCAGCTGATCACGAGAGTAAACAATGGCCCCGGTCCACTGTGCGTAGCTCTCCGTTACAAAGAGGGAAAAAAGTAGAAGATCCACCAGAAAAGTGGAAAAGTTACGGTCCATTGTCTGACCGTCACTTAACACACGTGAAAGAAAAAAACAACTCCGAAGAGAGAAGAAAGAAAGAAAAATACTTAAAACACACTCGAGGGGGGGAGCTGCTGTAACAGGCTGCCACTAGCACGGTGCCATCTTGATGTTATGACTAAGAAATTACTTGATAAACTTAGTGAACAGTAAAGTCAACAAGTTTTTCTGCAATAAGGTGATTTCTCTGGTAAAATCTCTCTTCTACCGGCACCATCAATGTCACAACCTCCTGCATTACATGAGCGCTCTTTATTTTTTTCTCTCCTGAGCTTTTACATCCTCTACCTCTCATCACCCCACGCTGCTTTCCAAGCTTGGCTTTGCACAGTCGATAGAAGCTGCATCTAAATTTAGTTTCTGCAGAATGTTTCATAAAATAAGCGGCACAGTGGTGCAGTGCTTAGCATTAGCATAGCAAAAAGGTTCTGGGTTCGAATCCGGGCCTTTCTGTGCGGAGTTCGCATGTTCTCCCTGTCCCTGCTTCGGTTCTCTCCGGGTACTCCGGCTTCCTCCCACCATCCAAAGACGTGTCTCAGGTTAATTGGTGGTTCTAGAAATGTCCCTTAGGTGTGAATGAGAGCGTGAATGGTCTTTGTTTCCGTCTGTCTCTACGTGTTGGTCCTGTGATGGACTGGGTACCTGTCCAGGTGAACCCTGCCTTTGCCCAAAGTGAGCTGGGATAGGCTCCGCCCCCCGTGACCCTGTTCAGGATAAAGCGGGTATAGATAATGGATGGATGGATGGATGTTTCATAAAATGTCAACTCTGCATAAACTGTAGATATGTCTCCTCCTCCAGGTTTGTGTGGAGATTTCTCTCCGTTCAGTTAATATCTTATCTGGACACTCTTTGATATCCTTTTGTTTCTCTACACATCACACAATGGCTGCAGGCTTTGGTTGATCTAAAGTTTCTGACACTGCAGCTGTTCTTTAGACTGAAGAACACATTAAAATCAGATATTGCTTCTGTGGAGTGACGTTTATGTGCAGGGTCACGGGGGGTGGAGCCTATAGACAGGTCGTCAGTCTATCATAGGGCCAACACAGTAGTGAAATCAAATGAGTAAAATTAAAGTTCATTCACTTTTAAATAAGGTAAAGGTGAGATTGCTGCAGAGCTGGAGTGGTATAGTAGTTTTAACTTGGTGTGTCTAATAAACTGGTAGTTGAGTGTAAAGAAAGTAAACATTTGTTAAAACCTGCGTTTGGTGACCAGCAGCAGATTGTTGAAGAGGAACAGGTAGACGGGTTGGTAGAGCTTCCGGCTCCGCATCGTCCGAGTACTTTTTGGTCCGGCCATGAGCTGCACTTCACCTTTCTTCAGCAGCCAGCGTGAGTGAGAGATGATGGGCACCGACTGCAGGAAGGAACAGAGGCCACAGATTAGGATCACCTATAAAGTCAGCTCTATTTGAAATCATAAAATTGGTCTTTACGTGACTTTATGTTTAACTGACAGACACATCTGCGTATTTGAAGGCAAGTCGTCTCAGTCACGTGACTGACAAGGTTTTATCATTTCAATATCATGTCATATAATTTCTGGTCATTTCAAACAAAGCCGGTTTACTTTGTTCTAACAATACTAATACTAATACTAAAATTCCAAGGAGCTCCTACAGCTGTCAAAAACACAAAAAAGGGAGGAAAATGAAACACAACAAAGCTGCATGAAAACGTAAATAAAAATGTACCTTGGATTTAAACTCCAGTGTTTTCTCAATGCTGATAAGCTCCTCAGTGCGACTCATTTTTCGAACGCCCTCGTTGCACTCCTTCACAATCTGAGGAAGGCAAAACAAAAACAGAATATCTGAAACGTCTTATATTGAGTACTTATTGTTTTAGAATGTCTAAAATTGTCAGGATTCCTGTCTGCTCCTACTGTTTGCTCTTCTATTTTGTCCCCAATCACCTCTCCTCATGTTTTCTGTCTTTCCCCTGTTTGTTTGTTATTGTGTTCCCATGTGTCCTGTGTCCTCCTCTCCCCGCCTCCTGTCACCTCCTATGGCCACACCCCTCACCGGTCTCAGCAGCTGCCACCACTCTCCCCAATCACCACCTGCAGGTGGCTGATTCCACTGATCACCTCACCAGACTATATCTACCCTGCCCCTGCAGTCATCGGGTGTCGGTCCAGACTGCGAGTTCCTGCCAGTTCCTGCGAGTTCCTGTCAGATTCTGTCCAGTTTTGACCAGATGCTGCAGGTCTCCCACCATCTGTTGCCAGTGAGTCTGACCGTCCGTCCATCTGTCCATCCGTCCCCGGTCCTGTTCCAGTTCCTGCTCCAGTACCAGCCAGCGCTACCAGCCAGCGCTACCAGCCAGCGCTACCGGACAATGCTCCTGCCAGCTGTCCTGCCAGCTGTCCATCCAGCGGTCCGTCCAGCGTTTCTGCCAGGTTTGCCCCCCCACCCCGGTGAGAGTCGGTTGAGTTGGTACCACCCCAGTGTTCAATAAAGACTGTGTTTTGAACTTATACCCGAGTCTGTGTGCCTGCGTTCGGGTCCTGTTACACAACACCACATAACAGAATGGACCGACCAAATATTGACCCCTGTCAGTTGCCACGAGCGAGCCTACAGCCCCGCAGCCACCACAGACTCTCTGGCCACTACTGGCTCTCTCGCTCCAGCAAGAGATCCAGACGCCATTCGGGCCAGGAAGTTGGCCCGCTGGATCCTACAGTGAGGCCTATTGGCAGTAGTGCCGGCCCTCCATTTCCTGTCGCTGGACGGGTCACTGACGCCCCGCCTCCAGCTCCTGCCTCCGGCTGGGTCGAAGCCCCGCCTCCAGCTCCTGCCTCCGGCTGGGTCGACGCCCCGCCTCCAGCTCGGGGTCTGGAGGGATTTCGCCACCGCCGCTGGTCTCCGGCTGTGCAGAGGGAGAGGTCCATCAAGCCCGTCCTGCCTCATGGTTGTCCTCCGGAGAGGCCCCCCGAGTCCATCCTGCCCCGTGGCCGTCCTCCGGAATGGTCACTCCAGTCTGTCCAGCCCCATGCCCATCCTCCGTCCACCTAGGTTTCCCTACTCGTGTCTTCTGTTGTTGTGGTCTTCCGTCCCTCCTCCGGTCCCCCTCCTCCCGTCCGGTCCAGTCTGGTCGCCGAGAGGCTCCCTTTGAGGGGGGGGGTACTGTCAGGATTCCTGTCTGCTCCTACTGTTTGCTCCTCTGTTTTGTCCCCAATCGCCTCCTCATGTTTTCTGTCTTTCCCCTGTCTGTTTGTTATTGGGTCCCCATGTGTCCTGTGTCCTCCTCTCCCCGCCTCCTGTCACCTCCCATGGCCACATCCCTCACCGGTCTCAGCAGCTGCCACCACTCTCCCCAATCACCACCTGCAGGTGGCTCATTTCCCTGATCACCTCACCAGATTATATCTGTCCTGCCCCTGCAGTCATCGGGTGTCGGTCCATACTGTGAGTTCCTGCTAGTCACTGCAAGTACCTGAGAGTTCCTGTCAGATTCTGTCCAGTTTCAACCAGATGCTGCATGTTACTGCCAGTCTCCCACCATCTGTCGCCAGTGAGTCTGACCGTCCGTTCGTCCTTCTGTCCCCGGTCCTGTTCCAGTTCCTGCTCCAGTACCAGCCAGCGCTACCAGCCAGTGCTACCGGACAACGCTCCTGCCAGCTGTCCTGCCAGCTGTCCTGCCCCCTCCCCTCCCTGGTGAGAGTCGGTTGAGTTGCCCTCCCGACTCGGGAGGAATAAGAAGACTAAGACTGTAGGTACCACCCTAGTGTTCAATAAAGACTGTTTTGAGCTTACAGTGCATCCGGAAAGTATTCACAGCGCTTCACTTTTTCCACATTTTGTTATATTACAGCCTTATTCCAAAATGGATTAAATTCATTTTTTCCCCTCAAAATTCTACACAATACTCCATAATGACAATGTGAAATAAAAAAAATTGAAATTTTTGCAAATCTATTAATCAAAAACGAAAAAAATCACATGTACATAAGTATTCACAGCCTTTGCCATTACACTCAAAATTGAGCTCGGGTGCATCCTGTTTCCACTGATCATCCTTGAGATGTTTCTACAACTTGACTGGAGTCCACCTGTGGTAAATTCAGTTGATTGGACATGATTTGGAAAGACACACCGTCTATATAAGGTCCCACAGTTGACATGTCAGAGCACAAACCAAGCTATGAAGTCCAAAGAATTGTCGGTAGACCTCCGAGACAGGATTGTATCGAGGCACAGATCTGGGGAAGAGTACAGAAACATTTCTGCAGCATTGAAGGTCCCAATGAGCACAGTGGCCTCCATCATCTGTAAATGGAAGAAGTTTGGAACCACCAGGACTCTTCCTAGAGTCGGCCGCCCGGCCAAACTGAGCGATCAGGGGAGAAGGGCCTTAGTCAGGGAGGTGACCAAGAACCAGATGGTCACTCTGACAGAGCTCCAACGTTGCTTTGTGAAGAGAGGAGAACCTTCCAGAAGGACAACCATCTCTGCAGCACTCCACCAAGCAGGCCTGTATGATAGAGTGGCCAGACAGAAGATACTCCTCAGTAAAAGGCTCATGACAGCCCACCTGGAGTTTACCAAAAGGCACCTGAAGGACTGTCAGACCAGGAGAAACTAGATTCTCTGGTCTAATGAAACAAAGATTGAACTCTTTGGCCTGAATGCCAAGCGTCATGTCTGGAGGAAACCAGGCACCGCTCATCACCTGACCAATACCATCTCTACGGTGAAGCATGGTGGTGGTAGCATCATGCTGTGGGGATGTTTTTCAGCGGCAGGAACTGGGAGAATAGTCAGGATGGAGGGAAAGATGAATGCAGCAATGTACAGAGACATCCCTGATGAAAACCTTCTCCAGAGCACTCTGGACCTCAGACTGGGGCGAAGGTTCATCTTCCAACAGGACAACGACCCGAAGCACACAGCCAAGATAACAAAGGAATGGCTTCAGGACAACTCTGTGAATGTCTTTGAGAGGCCCAGGCAGAGCCCAGACTTCAACCCGATTGAACATCTCTGGAGAGATCTGAAAATGGCTGTGCACCGACGCTCCCCATCCAACCTGATGGAGCTTGAGAGGTCCTGCAAAGAAGAATGGGAGAAACTGCCCAAGAATAGGTATGCCAAGCTTGTAGCATCATACTCAAAAAGACTTGAGGTTGTAATTTCTGCCAAAGGTGCTTCAACAAAGTATTGAGCAAAGGCTGTGAATACTTATGTACGCGTTATATTTTCGTTCTTTATTTTTAATAGATTTGCAAAAATTTTAAACAAACTATTTTCACTTTGTCATTATGGGATATTGCGTGTAGAATTTTGAGGAAAAAAAATGAATTTAATCCATTTTGGAATAAGGCTGTAACATAACAAAATGTGTAAAAAGTGAAGCGCTGTGAATACTTTCCGGATGCAGGGTACAATCCCGTTTCCAAAAAAGTTGTGACACTGTGTAAAATGTAAATAAAAACAGAATGCAATGATTTGCAAATCAAATCAACCTACATATATATAGACCATCAACTGGCTTTTACTTATAATGAAGGTACCATGATTTATTATGTGGCTATGACGTTGAATAATGTTATTAAAACTAACTGGCCTTTTTATTCATCATCCTCTCATATAAGAAGTTACATGAGAAATATGTAGAAAGAGAGTCATCAGAAACAATGACGAGCTAAGGATGGATAAATCTGTGTCTGGTTATTGTCTGTCCCTCTGCACAGATCCAGGGCTGAAATATACTGTATTGTTCTACTTACGATTGAAACGCTTCACATACCATCACGTTACTCCACAACTTGTGAAAAGAAAAAATGTGAATACTTTCCGGATGCACTGTACACCTGAGTCTGTGTGCCTGCGTTTGGGCCCTGTTACACCACACCACATAACAAAAATACATAAGTTTGAATTGTAATAACAGTGCAGCTAGCTTTCACGCCGGTACATTCCTAACATACCACAGTGGGCTAACCCACCTCCAGCCTGCTGGCTGCTGCTGTTCAACACAAATCACGTGACACAACGTAAAGTTCAGTTGGAGATATTTAACACAGAACCAGTAGTGTGGGCTAAATGTCTATTTTAACATCAGCAGGGAAAGTGACCACGATATCACCAGAACCAGTTTAAATTGGAACTACTTCTTCCGCCTTTCATCGTCATAGCAACAATGGTTCTATTAATGTGTGAGCTGCTGGACAGTGTCGACATCCATGATGGACTACAGACACTTCTTTCCAGCAGACCTGCTGTCTGTGATGTGTGTGGAGGAGTGTGAGGTGACGTGGCAGCACCACAAACCTCGTTCTCAGAGGCGGGAAATATCCAGGTAGAGAAAGAGAGTGTTGCTATGACGACGTTTATCTCTGAAGTCAGAGGAGGAGGTCGGAGGAGCATGGAGGAGGTTGGAGGAAGGAGGAGGATGGAGGGGGATTGAGGAGGATGGAGGACCATGGAGGACAATGGAGGAGGAAGGAGGAGGATGGAGGAGGAAGGAAGAGGATGTAGACAGAAGGAGGACCATGGAGGACCATGGAGGAGGAGGAAGGAGGATGTTGGAGGAAGATGGAGGAGGATGTAGGAGGAAGGAGGAGGTTGGTCGGGGATGGAAGGGGAGGGAGGAGGAGGGAGGAGCATGGAGGAGGATGGAGGAGGAAGAAGGATAGAGGAGGAGGATGGAGGAGCATGGAGGATGGAGGAGGTTGGAGGATGATGGAGGAGCATGGAGGAACATGGAGGAACATGGAGGAACATGGAGGAAGGAGGAGGAGGTTGGAGGATGATGGAGGAAAATGTAAGAGGAAGGAGGAGGTTGGTGGACAATGGAGGGGAAGGAAGAGGATGGAGGAGCATGGATGAGCATGGAGGAGCATGGAGGAGCACGGAGAAGGATGGAAGGAGCACGGAGGAGCACGGTGTAGCATGGAGGAGGATGGAAGGAGCATTGAGGGTGGGTCACATGACGTGGGTGCAGGCCAAGCCCACGACAGTGAAACTAACAGCCTGCGTCTGATGGACCAACGGAGCCGTTTCACACGTGGATGTGAGGCCGGTTGGATTTATCTCTGTGTTTAAATAACTGCCCTGACATACTGACAGCCTGCTATGATTATGGTGAGATCATACTCACACCTGATTGGTGCTCACCTGCTCCAGCTGCTGATGTGCTTTCACAGCATTTGCTTCCATCCCGGAGTTTTCTTCAGTTTTCTTCAGGATGTTCTTTGCAAAGAAAACATATGAACATTAAAGAAAGCTTCTGCAGTGGCACCAAACCGTTATTGATCACTGCAACTTTGTCACTAGTTCAAAAAAATATCTTAACTTAACACCAACTCTTGTAATTTAACTGTACATCATTTACTTTGAACTCTGTGTGTACACTCACCTGTACAAGCAGCTTGAGCCTGGTTATCCTCTGGAAAGGAAGGATGAGGAAAGAGGCAAAGGACAGGCCTCTGACACGTGGATGATTCTCCAGCACAGCCATGGCCTCCCGAAACGCCTGGTTTACCTCTCTGGACAGAGTCATACAATCACAGTCAACACGGTGCTTATTGGCTCAAAGAGCTCCATAAAGTAAATAAAAAAACGTTATCTTCTCTTTTATGCAGTGATGGGAGACAGACACTGTTTCGCTGACCATTAGGTTTCAGCTGATCCATCCATTAAGAAGATATTAGTTTGTGTTGAGGGCTCATGGATTCCGTTTTAGTGAAATAGTATCAACAGTATCAAACAGTGTTGAGAGCAAACTTCTTAAAGGTTTTAAGTGAAAATATATGAACTGAGCATAACATTTCTGATGCAATTTATTAACAACACTGATGAAGAGGAATGCGCTCCAAACGTCACTGATGTTTTGTGCTAATAAATAAACGGATGTTGTAGTGTTCAACTGATGTTAAAAAATTAAACTGTTATTGTGGTATTAATAAATAAACTGATGTTAAAAAAATTAAACTGTTCTTGTGGTATTAATAAATTAACTGATGTTAATTAATAAACTGATGTTGTTAATTAATAAACAGATGTTGTGGTGTTAATAAATAAACTGATGTGTGTTAATAAATTAACTGATGTTAAAAAACTTAAACTGTTGTTGTGGTGTTAATAAATAAAATGATGTTAATAAATAAAGAGATGTTGTGGTGTTAATAAATAAACTGATATTAATTAAATAAACTGATGGTGGGGTGTTAATAAATAAACAGATGTTGTGTGTTAATGAATAAACTGACGTTGTGGTGTTAATACATAAACTGATGTTGTTAATAAATAAACGGATATTGTGGTGTTAATAAATAAACAGATATTGTGGTTTTAATAAATAAACTGATGTTGGGTGTTAATAAATAAACTGATGTTTTGTGTTAATAATATAAAATGATGTTGTTAATAAATAAAGAGATGTTGTGGTGTTAATAAATAAACTGATGTTAATTAAATAAACTGATGTTGGGGTGTTAATAAATAAACAGATGTTGTGTGTTAATAAATAAACTGATGTTTTGTGTTAATAAATAAAATGATGTTGTTAATAAATAAAGAGATGCTGTGGTGTTAATAAATAAACTGATGTTAATTAAATAAACTGATGTTGTGGTGTTAATAAATAAACTGATATTGTTAATAAATAAACAGCTGTTGTGTGCTAATAAATAAACTGATGTTGTTAAAAAATAAACGGATGTTGAGGTGTTAACAAATAAACTGATGTTAATTAAATAAACTGATGTTGGGGTGTTAATAAATAAACGGATGTTGTGTGTTAATGAATAAACTGATGTTATGGTGTTAATAAATACATGGATGTTGTGGTGTTAATAAGTAAACAGATGTTGTGGTGTTAATA
This sequence comes from Embiotoca jacksoni, assembly GCF_022577435.1. Classification (NCBI taxonomy): domain Eukaryota; kingdom Metazoa; phylum Chordata; class Actinopteri; family Embiotocidae; genus Embiotoca; species Embiotoca jacksoni. Next base: position 107,960 of record NW_027185391.1, read on the forward strand.
AATAAACTGATTTTGTTAATACATAAATGGATGTTGTGGTGTTAATAAATAAACAGATGTTGTGGTGTTAATAAATAAACTGCGCCAGGAGCTTTAAGTGTGACTAATTTACTTTCCAATCATGACTTAAATGAGCTCAGCTGCTGTGTGTGCTTTAACCTTCAGTGTGTAGATGACACAGTGTCACACAGCTGCTAGATTACTAAACCAGATGAGTGGGAAACTTTGTCCTGTGCAATGCAAATGTACCTTGATCTACATTAAGACCAAGTTTGCACCGGTACAAAAATAGGGCCCTTAGTAATGTCTTAAAGGTCCAACACCAAAATGTTAGTTTATAAAATAGTCACAGATAATTGTCAGAACAGGTCAGATTTCACTTAAAAACAACCAGCAGATCTCAGAGATTTTATTCTTCTAGCTAGCAGAAACTCCACTTGGTGTCTGCCATTTCAGGTACCTGTCCTGCTGTGCGTGGGAAAGTCACAGTGTCACTCAGGAATGTGTGGTTGAGGAACAGGGACATACGCATTATATTCATAGTCAACCACACCCTGCACATCAGATTTGTCATGATCAAAAACAAAAGAGACTGTCTGGAAACATTCACTGACATAAACAAACAGAACATGATGAGAGATGTCAACTCAGATTCTTTCTCATACTTGCTCTCTGTTCCAAGCATGCATTCATTATCAACAGTGGAGCAACTCACAGAGCTGTTCTGACAGAAACCTGCTTTCTAAACACAAAAATAACTTCAATAACTAATTTTCTTCAATAAGAAATGATTCATACATGACTCCACAATGAACTACTGGTGCATGAAGAAGACATTTTAGCTCTTGAGTTTATAAAAGAAGGTTCTCACAGAATGCGCCTGTAGTTTTTCTCCTGGTACACTTGGTTAATGACGTATGTGATGAAGACACCGAAGTGTTTCACTGCGTGGTAATGAACGATGTCGCACACATCAGAAATCAAAATAGACTTCTCGATTCGGTGCTCAAGATCCATCAGGAATCTGAAAATAATATGGAGACCATTATTCAGGGACATGAAGCAGCAGCTGCTGGTGCAACATGTAGACTTCAATTATAAACTGATTTACATCAACTACTGCTGTGTCTCAAATACCCTACTTATGTACCAAAACTACTAAGAATACTGTTTTAGTGCATAAGTGTGTTCACACTGTCAAGTATGGAAACATGCAGTACACTACAGGATAGTGCACTCAAAAGGGTCCATAAATAAGGCAGAAAAGGAAGAAAGACATCACTGTGTTTATTGTGTGTTAAACAGAGGGCACAAATACATGTTGGTTTCTGGGTAAAATAATTAAAGCTGCAGAAAAGTTGGCAGGTGATGCTTTCAAAATTACATTTATTTCCAGTAAGTTGTTGAAATTCAAGTACCTCCTAAGCACTAACAAGGAAGAATAGTGTATGTGAGTGTACTAAAGGAAGTACGTGATCAGAGACAGTTTAAGACTCTGTCCTACCTTTCACTGGCGTTCATGACCTCCTCAATGTTGGAGAACAGGAAATGCATGTCGGACTGGCTGAGAGTGTTGAATAAATCAGGGTTACGTAGGAAGTGTGTCTCTAAAATTTCCAAACTCTTGTAGTAGGATGCTTCTGAGGTAACAAGTTCAAACATGGCCTGGGGAGAAAAATCAGAAGGCCACATTAATGCGTAAGCAGTTGATACGATGACATTCTGCTGCACAGCTGAAACACTTACAACCTTGTCTCCAAAAAGGACGTGCCGCGTAAAATGTAAATTAAAAACACCATGCAATGATTTGCAAATCATGTAAACCCATATTCGATTTCAAATAGACCAAAGACAACATATCAAATGTTGAAACTGAGAAATATTATTGTTTTATGATAAATATCTTCTCATTGTGAATCTGATGTCAGCAACACGTCTCTATAAAGTTGTTCCAGGATCATGTTCACCACTGAGCTGCATCACCTCTTCTTTTAACAACACTCTGGAAACCTTTGGGAACTGAGGAGACCAGTTTCTGGAGTTTTGAAAGTGAAATATGGTCCCGTGCTTGCCTGATAGAGGATTTCAGCTGCTCAACAGTTCAGGGTCTCCTTGGTTGTATTTTTCATGTCCTGATGCTCCAGATGTTTTCAATGATTGACAGGTCTGGACTGCAGGAGGCCAGTTTATCAGCGGACTCTTCTACTAATTCAATTCAATTCAATTTCATGGCACTTAACACATTAAAGTCCTTACAGCAGAACTTTACAATATTATACAGAGAAACCCAACAATTCAACAATTCAACAAGTCAACAATTCCCACATAAGCTAGGAGGGAAAAAACAACTCCTCTTTAAGGGAGAAAAACCTCCAACAGAGGGAAGAAAAACTCCCTTTAACAAGAAGAAACCTCAGACAGAACCAGAATCAGAGGTGGGCGGAGCATCTGTTCACAGAACCAGGCTCAGAGGTGGCGGAGCATCTGTTAACAGAACCAGGATCAGAGGTGGAGAACATCTGTTAACAGAACCAGGATCAGAGGTGGGCGGAGCATCTGTTAACAGAACCAGGTTCAGAGGTGGGTGGCCATCTGCCTCCACCGGTTGGGGTGAGAGGAGAGCAGAGAGAGAAAAGGACAGCATAGAGATAGAAGAGAAGAACTGTTGGAGGAGACGACAATCGCAGAGCAGAGACATGCAGCTCCATGACGGGACATCTGGAAAAGAAAGAACAGAAACTATGCGAGCGAAGGAACTGAATGGAGACAACAGATAATAAGAAGAAACTATGGGAGAGAAGAAAACGGTGAGGTATGAGTCAGTTAAAGAGTAGGAGGATCCATTAATCCATTAATTTGGTAGGATAAATTTTTATTACATTTTTATTGATACATCTTTTGTTGAGTTTTTTTAAATATAGGTGGTCTGGGTACAGACACAACCGCTATAGGATGTTGAAGGTTTTCTACTACGGAGCCATGCTGTTGGAATACGTGCAGAATGTGGTTGGACGTTGTTCTGCTGAAATAAATAAGACCTTCCCTGAAAGAGACGTTGTCTGGATGGCAGCATATGTTGCTCCAAAACCTGAATATATCATTCAGCAGTAATGCTTCCTTCCAGATGTTCAAGCTACCCATGCCATGTGCACTAATGCATCCTGTACCATCACAGATGCTGGCTTTAGAACTGAGCTGATAACAAGCTGGATGGTCCCTCTCCTCTTTAACCTGGAGGATGCAGCGTCCATGATTTCCAAACAGAATCTCAGATTGTGATCCATCAGACCTCAGGACAGTTTTCCACTTCACCGCAGTCCATCTTCAATGATCTCGGGTCCAGAGAAGGCGGCGGTGTTTCTGGATCATGTTTCTATCTGGTTTCTTCTTTGGAGAGTTTTAACATCATTTGTGGACGCAGCGATGAACTGTGTTCACAGACGATGGTTTTCACAAGTGTTCCTGAGCCCATGCAGTGATTTCCACTCCAGAATAGTGTGTTTTTAATGCAGCGCTGCCTGAGGGCCCGAAGATCACCACCATCCAATATTGGTTTCCAGCCTTGTCCCTTGTGTTCAGAGATTTCTCCAGATTCTCTGAATCTTTTAAGGATATTATGAACCGTAGTCGATGAAATCCACTAATTCTTTGTAGTTTTACATTGAGGAACATTATTCTTAGATTGTTGAACTATTTTCTCAGTCTTTCACAGAGTGGCGAACCTTTCCCCATCTTCACTGCTGAGAGACTGCCTTTCTGAAATCATATTTTTATACCCAATCATGTTACTGATCTGTTGCCATGGTAACATAATTAGTTGTCAGATGTTCCACCAGGTTTTTTTTTAATGTTTTGTTGATCCTGTCACAACTTTATAGAGATGTGTTGCTGCCATCAAATTCAAAATGAGCAAATATTTTACATAAAACAATAACATCTCTCAGTTTCAACATTTGATATGTTGTCTTTGGTCGATTTGCAATTTAATATGAGTTTATGAGATTTGCAAATCATTGCATTCTGTTTTTATTTACATTTTACACAGCGTCCCAACGTTTTTGGCAATGAGGTTGTACATACACACACACACACACACACACACACACACACACACACGCACGCACGCACACACACACACACACACACACACACACACACACACACACACGCACGCACGCACGCACACACACACACACACACACACACACACACACACACACACACACACACACACATCTACCTCTTGCATTATGATTTCTCTCTGCGGCAGCTTGCTGAGTAGCCCGCTGGCCTGCACAGCTTCCAAGTTCTGCCACAGGCTCAGTGAGTGAGCGCCATTCCTCAGCTGCAGCTGCAACGCTGGTGGAGAAGTCACACCTGATCCTGCCTCCACCGTCCCGTCCACCACTGCAGGACAAAGGTTTTCACGCTGCCGCCGCTGCTCGATCTCCTGCTGCTTGGAGGTGTCCCGGTACTCCTGGTACAGGAAGGCTGGAGGGTCAAAAGACACTGAGTGGGCACAAGGGACACATTTAAAATGTCTTGCTGCTTTCTGCACAGGCCTTGATATCCTCTCTGTCGAACACCATGTCAACACAGGCTTCAGCTTCTGGGATTCAGGTGTGTTGAGTTGTAGGTCACCTGAGTTTTGGAGGCTTTCAAAGCCATAAACATGTTACATGCTTAACATGCAGGAAAATAGCCTGAACTGAGGTGTGCTGGGGTCTCTTTCACGTGATTAAAATACAGGAAGCGTTTCTGTGTAGAAGTGTTTGAGTGACATGTTTGATCAGCAGGAACAGTTTTAAAGATGACCGACACACCGCTGGAACGGATTAGGTTCTACTCGTTGTAACCAACTCCTTTGATTTTATTTCACCTTCTTTCTACATTACAGTTTAGAGTGTGTTGCATTTTGTAAACTGACATGTTTAGCTTCACTTTGGGTCTAAAAGAGTTTAGAAAATATCTTTCACATTTCAGCACATACAGCTTGAACGAATGATAACACTGATATTTATATGCTGACCCACCTGGTATAAAAGTCATTGTGACTGAACGAAATATGTGTTGATATGTGAATTCTATGATGTGTTTCCAACAACAATATGTCATAGCAGAGGATAGCCATTCAAAATGTGTGTTCATGACTAAACTGCGAAGACTAATGGGGTTAGTTACACATCAAACACAGTCCAGTTCTGTGGCTCTTATTGTTGTTCACTGTAGAAACATCATGCTAATGTTTTAACAGTAATAATTGTAGTAAATGACTTTCCTTCAAATATGGTCTTTTTAAATGTGATATTCATCCTCCTCAGAAGTGTGGACATATGGTTTCATGTTGTTTTAATTAATTAAGACTTATTGAATTGTAAGAAGCAGCAACCACAAAAAAAAAAGATCACCTGGAAGATGGAAGTAAAGAAAAAAAAGGGGTATAATGTTTATTATCAATATTAACAATATTAACAGGCAGATGTTCTCCACCTATGAGCCTGGTTCTGTTGGAGGTTTCTTCCTGTTAAAAGAGAGTTTTTCCTTCTGTTGGAGGTTTCTTTTGTTAAAAGAGAGTTTTTCCTTCTGTTGGAGGTTTCTTCCTGTTAAAAGAGAGTTTTTCCTTCTGTTGTAGGTTTCTTCCTGTTAAAAGAGAGTTTTTCCTTCTGTTGGAGGTTTCTTCTGTTAAAGAGAGTTTTTTCTTCTGTTGGAGGTTTCTTCCTGTTAAAAGAGAGTTTTTCCTTCTGTTGGAGGTTTCTTCCTGTTAAAAGAGAGTTTTTCCTTCTGTTGTAGGTTTCTTCCTGTTAAAAGAGAGTTTTTCCTTCTGTTGGAGGTTTCTTCTGTTAAAGAGAGTTTTTTCTTCTTTGTATTGGAGGTGTCTTCTGTTAAAAGAGAGTTTTCATTCTGTTGGAGGTTTCTTCTAATTGTTGGGTTTCTTTGTATAATTGTGTAAAGTTCTGTTTTAAGGACTTTAATGTTTAAAGTGCCATGAAATAACCTGTTGTGATTTGGTGCTATTTAAATAAATTAAATTGAATTGAATTAAATGTACTAAACCAAAATGAGTGGAAACAACAGTAGAGCAGATGCTGATGCAGACTTGGACTGGACTTCCACTCCCTGCTGTAATGCACTCAGAAACACACAGAAACTGTGTCTCTCACTAAGTTTCAGGTGGGCTGAAAGTTTGCTGATATAGAGAGTGACTTTGAACAGTGGTCCGTTGCATAATATTCCTTAGTCATATACTGCAGATTACTTTGGTGGGCGTCGAACAGGACTGAGATTACATAAGAGTGAAAGGCACACACAGCAGAAGATGCACAGGTTGGAGAGAAGCAGCAGCACATATATCTGCAGATGACAGACAGCATCGCTGCTCTGCTCGGCCTCAGCTCACACTCTTCCTTTTGTTAAGCTTGTGTTTACCATCGTCTGCAAGTAAGATGCTGTCTTCAAGTATATTTAGACTAATCTCTGCAAATATCTGTGTTCCTGTGTACACAGTGAATTACACTCTGATGAGTAGTCTGTCAACACAGCCAGCTATCAGCTCAGAGAGGCACTCAACCTTGACTCAGAGATGTGCAGGTACAGACACCTGCTGAGGCCTCATCACATCTGTGGTTGGCTTCATAAACTGTTGTGAATACCAACGTATGTTTCATGCTCAGTCTAAATGATAATATAATGACAGCAGAAGAGATGATTGTGTTGTTGTTATAACATGCTACCTTCACACGTTCACATGCTCACCAATGTTTTTGACGATTTTCAGGCTGTGGCAAATCGTCTGGGACTTTTCTCCGTTACGCAGCATCCTGAAAAGAAACACAAAGGACATGTTTGGACTCACACACATGTCTCTATTTTAATATATTATACGATATGGTTCATGATACTATTTAAAAAATAACATCATGACATTAAACACAGAATGATGAAGTCTGAGATCTTCAGCATCAAATCAAACAGCGATTACTTTCTACATTATTGGATGGAAATATAAAAACATCCATCTGAGCCTGTTCACAATCACTTCAGTCACTTCTCATTCTGTCTCTTCATCACCAACTTTGTCATTATTCACAGGGATCTGTAATTTTGTTTTACACTAAACGGAGAACTAAAACCTTTCCTCATGTGTCTGTAATATATCTGTTTACTATAAACAGAATGTTGACGCTCTGACACTTATCGTAAACCTCTCCATTTCAAATGCAATTGGGTCTGACCTGAGGCTGGTGTTATCCTGGTCTGCTCCGTCACAAGCTGGCTGCTGGGAGCTCATAGTTTTCCCTCTGATCTCCTGTACAGTGCAAGCTGCCGCTGTTTGCTCTGAGAGCTTTTTCATTTCTTCGCTATGAAGGCTGTGAGTCCGGTAAGTGATCATCTCAGCTGTAAAATCTCTATTCTGGTTGTTGGAGGCAGCAGATATGTCCACAGTCCTCCCTCCTCCCACTCCTCCTCTTCTCCTATCCACAGCATCTCTGTGGTACAGAGCATGTCTGCTGCCGGCCTCGGCATTGCTTGGCAACACGGCTCCGGAATGATGGAGGTGTGGGGAACGCGGGGGGCTACATGTGACAGGAAAAAACAAAAACATCTCAGAAACACATTTATCGTTCACTTTTTACTACGAAGTTACCAAAATCATGTTGAACATGTATTTGTGTTAATTTTTGTCATCACTCACTGGCAAACACACACACACACACACACACACACACACACACACACACACACACACACACACACACACACACACACACACACACACACACACGTACAGTAATAATGAAGACACCAAAGCATTGAAACAAAACAAATGTAATTGTGTCATTAAGATGAAATATTTCATAGATTTGTACTTTGATAACAGCTTTGAACACTGATGATGAACCACTGGTTCAATTCAATTCAATTCAGTTTTATTTATATAGCTGGTTGGCTGCTGTGACTTTACTGTGCGGTCCAACTCATCCCTAACCGCTGCTGTTACTGTGCAGCCCTCCTTCACCAGCTTGAAGGTGAGTTTGGGCTCAAGGTTCTGTTGAGAAACAGAAGATGGTGGCACCAAGTAAAGCTGAGGTGGGATGGTGTGTTATGGTCACCATGCTGGTTAAATGTAGCTTTAATTCTGAAATAACAACCAACACTATCACTACCTAAGCTCCTCCCCCAAAACACCACATGTAGATACCATCCAGTCATCTTCTCTGTCTCACAAACACACAATCTAAGTCTCATGTCTTTCTCTTATTTCAGCCTGTCGTCTGACTCATGCAGTCTCCTCCGAACATGTTTTAGTCTGGGCTTCCTCTCCTGGAGCTTCTCATCAGAGATAGTTTCATCAAACACTTTACGAGGTCTTAAACACATGAAGGAGAAAAGAAATTCAACTTTTGACAAGCGATCGCACAGCGATTTAAAAACCAATCCGAGTGAATAGCTTTGTTTCCAAGAGCAAAGCAGTCATCAGGGCGAACATGGCCAACTTTTAAACATCTAAAATATAAAGTATATATTGCATTGTCTGCCATCAGTCTATTATGGGAAGTCCTCCAGCAGCAGAGGCCTGCAGCAGGACCTGAGAGAGGGTCCAATATCATCAAACCAACCCAAACTACAAGATTTATGCAAAAGGAAATCTGACAAAAAGTAGAGAGGATATCCCTCCTAAACCAGAACTGGGAGCCGGTTCCACAGGAGAACCAGAACTGTGATTTTACAGGGGGCCAATGAGGAGACAGTAGTTCTTATGGACGAGTGTCAACATTGCTGATGTTTCCTTTCGGTCGTACTGGAACGATGGCAACAGGAACTACATGGTTAGATGGTACATTTCTGACCAAACACAATCATTTCAGTTTTATCTGAGATTAGAAGTCGACAGTTATGGGTTATTATGTCTTGAACACATGCTTGAATTTGAACTAGTAATGGAATGATTCCTAATGATATTGCATAAGGGAAGCATGTTAGTGTGTGAAAGGTATTGGTCTGAGTACAGAACCCTGTGGAACTCCATGACTAACGTTTGTTAGGTGTGGACCGGTATGAAGGAGATTACTGGGTTCAAGGGGAGAGAGAGACAACCAGGGGGAACCTGGAGAGGAACAACCAGGGGGAACCTGGAGGGCCAATGAGCTAAACTGTTTCTTCACCTGGAGAGGAACAACCAGGGGGAACTTGGAGGGCCAATGAGCTAAACTGTTTCTTCAACAGGTTTAGTTCACCGCCCTCATCTGTCTCCTCAACACCTCACACCTCCCAAACACCTCTGCTGCCTTCCCCCTCCCCCCTCCCCCCCCCTGGTGAGCTGCATGGACACAGAGCCCTGAACTCCAAAGGGCTCTTCCGCCATCGACGCCATGACCCCCCCTCCCCCCCTCTCTGTGACGACTGGCCAGGTTAGGAGACAGCTGGAGAGACCCCACCAGCACAAGGTTGCAGGACCTGACGGCATCAGCCCAGTGGTCCTGAAGACCTGCGCCGTCCAGCTGGCTGAGGTCCTGCAACACCTCTTCAACCTGAGCCTGAAACAGGAGGAGGTCCCGGTGCTGTGGAAGACGTCATGCCTGGTTCCAGTCTCTAAGAAGACGACTCCATCCAGCCTCAACAACTACCGACCGGTTGCCCTCACATCTCATGTGATGAAGGTTCTGGAGAGGCTGGTCTTAGCCCACCTCAGGCCGCTGGTGAAATCTTCTCTGGACTCTCTACAATTTGCGTACCAGCCTCATGTGGGAGTGGACGATGCCATCATCTACCTGCTGCAACGAGCTCAGTCTCACCTGGATGGAACCGGTGACTCTGTGAGAATCACTTTCTTTGATTTCTCCAGTGCATTTAACACCATCCAACCACTGCTGCTGAGTGAGAAGCTGCGGGTGGTGGGGGGGAGGGGGTGGACACTTCCACCGTCTCCTGGATCACTGACTACCTGACAGGCAGACCACAGTTTGTCTGTCTGGGCAGTGTGCTGTCTGATATGGTGGTCAGTGGTACTGGAGCTCCTCAGGGAACTGTTCTGTCTCCCTTCCTATTCACCTTATACACCAGGATTCAGGAAGAGCTTCTCTGCGTGTGAACAACCTTTCCCGGCTTCTAAACTCCTAGAACATCACTTCCTTTTTGAAGAAGTGTCTTCCAGAGTTGTTTTCTACAGCTGTGTTAAGTTCCCTGTCAGCCTGGTATGGTACGGGCCCTCTAGTGTGGTGTGTTGGGGCCTGAGCTGATGTCCATGTCAGCTCCCATCCAGGCGTTTTAATGTCTGCCTTTGTGAATGGTACTGGTTCTTGTTCTGTGGTCGGGTCTGAGATCCACCAGTCATGAAGTTTCCAGTCTTTCTCTCATCAGTCCTTCAGCTGTGGAGGATGTGTTGGGTTGTTGATCCCTTCCAGCAGGGAGTGACCTCTAGATAGGTCTGAAGAGAACAGGCCAACGTTGTGCTCCATGGAGGTCCCTGTCTGCCTGCTACTTCCTTCATCTGCTTCAGTTACAGCCCACCGTCCATCCGAGTTCAGCCGGACAGTAATTCCAAACACAGGCCCGCTCCAGTGGACATATTCCATGACCAAAATCTGTCAAAGTACGCTCTCGTGCTTTTCCCACACATGCACCAATTAATGAGGGCAGATATTGAAAGAACCTCTTGTTTGTAAGAGAAGGACTAAATCCAGTCAAACAATAAGTAGGTCATGATATTCACCAAAGGTCCTGCTGTAATCTGTCACTCTGGATGTTTGCATTGTCCATTCTCAGGTTTCACATTTGGACTCAAATATGATCAGATAAGTTTGAGAAGCTGAGTAAGAGGATGAGGGGGTCACAAGTACAAGTACGAGACTGTGCTCTTAGAACTAAAAGGGCTGCAACTGTAAAACATAAGTGAGGATTTTAATAAACTATGAATCAAGTTATTGTAGTGGAGTCAAAGAAAGACAACAAAAGGCCTGGACATGAACATCATAGAGCTCCATCTGCATGTACTGTCTGTCTTCTGATGGGACTGAACTGTTTAAGTTAATGCAGAGCTGCATACTAATATACATACATAAAGAATATACACTCATATCCTTTACAGTGTTTCACATTCAGTCACCATTACAGTCCAGTACTGTAAACTGCTATTTACACCATCACCTCTGAGTCACAAACTATGTTGAATTCATTCAAACCAAACCATCACTGGAATTTTTATAAAATTAACAATTTTATAAGGGTTCAGTTAAATTGTGCTTGTCAAAACAGGTTTTTCTAGGTCTGCGAATTTGAAACTTAAATCTGTATTAAACTTATTCAACTTTATTAAATGTATACAACACGTCCTCCAGCTCTGCCATCCATCATTCCCTTTACCATCTGTGATGAAAGGATCCAACACACTGTCATATGGAGCCGACTTTATGAATGTGCTGAGAAGCCACCACTGATGGACAGCTTCAACATCAGAAGTTTGGATATTTAAGATGAAACTGTCGCATGTGAGTCCTCCTACAGCTGATTCATCAGAATACAGCAGCTCAGTGATCCCTGTCAGGAGACTGTACACCGTACTTCCTGTATAAATACCACATCAGATATTCAAGGAGGTACCAGGGATGTTCTGCAATATGAGTTACTGACAAACATTCAACACACAATCTGATGTGGTTTGCTGCTTTGATTGACATAAGATGGACCTTTAAGACAGCTGGTACAGAACCGGGTACGACACCTTCCGTCATTAAAACATAAAAACTTTCCATCATTAAAACATAAAAACTTTCCATCATTAAAATTAAAAAACGTCCATCATTAAAATATATATATAAAAAAACTTCCATCATTACAATATCAAAAAGAACTTTCATCATTACAATATAAAAAAAACTTAGATCATTAAAATTTTAATTTTAATTAAAAAAAAAACAACTTCTGGCTGTTCCAAGAGAAGACAGATCTCATGTCAGTATTTCTACATCTACACACACTCAGACACACACTCAGAGGTCGATACACAACTCTATCATCAACATAAATATCATGCAGGAAGGAACTGAAACACTCGAGAAAGTAACCTTCCAAATCCAACTTGTATTTGAAAGGCTTTGCTATAAATGGAAGTGATTTACTTCTAAATAATAAATAATAGAGATCATATGCAGTGTAACCTTTTCTGTTGTGCTTTGTCGTAACTGCTCCAATAACTGATTAAGTTTCAGTATTGATGCACCTAAAGCATTACTTCTTTCAAAATTATTTAAAGAGATGCATTTTCAAAGGGGCTTAAAACTTATTTGAACGCGGTCCACTAGTTCTGAAGTGCTACCTGCTTATTCAAAGATGTGGTTTTGTTTCTGTGTGAGTTCCAGCCATCAGACTAGAAGTCCCAGTTGCATACCTTTTTTTAAATGTGGAAAAAACAATTCCAACGCTTAATAGTTCAATTGTCTACCTGTCTTTTCATGTTGGACATTATGATGGTTGACCTGTGATTTTGTTTGCTATTTGTTTATGTTGGGTTGGCTGGGAATTGTAAGATATGGGACCTTTAAACTAAAACGAGAGAAACTTAAACCACTTTTGTGTAGTGGAGCTTAATAACATGGAGAAAATGAGGTAGTTTTAAAAGTGTTGAAGCCGCTTGTTGCGAGCAATACACAGTCATCTTTTAAGTTATAGTAAGATAATGTTATATTTTAATGAAATCAAACAGTTTTTGATACTAAAAGTCATTTAACTGTAAGAAAGTTATGTATTTAACTCCTTAAAGAGTATTTATAGTTATGCTGAGTCTGTCATTCCCACACTTGGATCAAAAAGCCTACCTGTGCACAAGGATAATCAGTGATCCAGTGTTAGCATTAGCGTATCTCACTGATGCAGCATTACTATTGAGGGTTTACTCTCCAAACGCTATCAGAGTTTTTATTAAGTCACTGCTAATGCCCATCGCTGGCCATCTTTGTCAGCAGATTAGTTTTAAATAACCAACTCTGCTGCTGAATGTTGGATTATTATCTGCTGACTTCTGAAAAAGTAGCTATTTAAGGAAAGCTGGTTTCCCACAGAACTCGGGGACTTGTAGTCTTAAACTGAATCATGAGTGTCACCAAAACAGCCAGGATTGAAGTCTTGAAGGTGACGATATATTCATCACATCGGCTTTATTTTACTTCGTCATGGAGTCATTCAGTCGCTTTGCTCCTCCGCAGATCGCCTCTGTAAAGAAACCCCCAGTAGTTTCTTCCATTTCTGTTACTAGTTGTTGAAAACAGAAACATGAAGGTGAAACAGAAGTGGAACATTGTAACGACACTGAAGGAGGATTCAGTGCAACACTGTTACATTAGAGCTCCTGTTGGCTGCTGCACAGGTAAGTCTGGTATTCTACAGGTGAGTCTGGTATTCTACAGGTGAGTTTGGTATTCTACAGGTGAGTCTGGTATTCTACAGGTGAGTCTGGTATTCTACAGGTGAGTTTGGTATTCTACAGGTGAGTTTGGTATTCTACAGGTGAGTCTGGTATTCTACAGGTGAGTTTGGTATTCTACAGGTGAGTCTGGTATTCTACAGGTGAGTTTGGTATTCTACAGGTGAGTCTGGTATTCTACAGGTGAGTCTGGTATTCTACAGGTGAGTTTGGTATTCTACAGGTGAGTTTGGTATTCTACAGGTGAGTTTGGTATTCTACAGGTGAGTCTGGTATTCTACAGGTGAGTCTGGTATTCTACAGGTGAGTTTGGTATTCTACAGGTGAGTTTGGTATTCTACAGGTGAGTTTGGTATTCTACAGGTGAGTCTGGTATTCTACAGGTGAGTCTGGTATTCTACAGGTGTCCACTCAGCTGCTGTTTCAATGTTTCCCTCCACAGATGAAGCTCATCATCATCTTCAATGTCTCCTTCAGGTTCTCAGTAGAACATGAACCCTAACCCTATAAAGAGCCTCCAGTTCTCAGTAGAACATGAACCCTAACCCTATAAAGAGCCTCCAGTTCTCAGTAAAACATGAACCCTAACCCTATAAAGAACTTCTAGTTCTCAGTAAAACATGAACCCTAACCCTATAAAGAACCTCTATTTCACTGTAGAACATGAACCCTAACCCTATAAAGAACCTACAGTTCTCAGTAGAACATGAACCCTAACCCTATAAAGAACCTCCAGTTCTCAGTCGAACATGAACCCTAACCCTATAAAGAACCTCCAGTTCTCAGTAGAACATGAACCCTAACCCTATAAAGAACCTCCAGTTCTCAGTAGAACATCCAGGTAGACTGTGTTCTTCTTTACACAGACGTGTGCCGTGTTTCAACAGACTCTACGTGTACCTTTGCTCTCTGGGTGTGTTGCAGGGTTGGGCAGTGAAGTCATGCACACTCACCGTCTCGCCCCCGGCAACACAGGTGATGGGTGGGGCAAGAGGGCGTTAGAGGCGGAGCCTCCTGCTCTGGTAGATGGGCTGTGGTCCACACCTGACCTGCTGCAGTCTGGAGATAGACAGAGACGGAGAGACAGAGAGACAGATAGACAGAGACAGCGAGACAGAGACAGAGACAGAGAAAGAGACATAGAGACAGAGCCAAAGAGACAGAGACAGAGACAGAGCCAGAGAGACAGAAACAGAGAGACAGAGCCAGAGAGACAGCGAGACAGACAGAAAGACAGAGAGGCAGACAGAGAGACAGAGACAAAGAGACAGAGAGACAGAGAGACAGACAGAGACATTACATTTCATTTAGCTGACGCTTTTATCCAAAGCGACTTACAATAAGTGCATTTCAACCATGAGTGTTTTTTTTTTTTTTAATTTTTATTTTATACACTTTATTAATCCCCGAGGGGAAATGTCTTCACTACAGCAGGGGGGCTCTCAGGGGGGAGATGCTGCAGCAGGCTGCCACTAGCGCGGCGCCAGGTAACCTGACCTGAGGTGCATGTTTTTGGATGGATGTTTTATAGATGGAGGTAATGATGGAGGTAATGATAGATGTAATGATGGAGGTAATGATAGAGGTAATGATGGAGGTAATGATGGAGGTATTGATGGAGAATTCTGTTTTTTTCCTCAGACTGGATATAAAAGAGTTCGTAGCTTCAGGTCTGTAAAATGGTTCCGATCCAGAAGTGTCTTCAGCTGCAATACCAGCGAGTGCCACTAGAGGTCGGCTCCAAAAAGCCTCCGGCTCCATAGACTCCCATTCAACTTCTCTCATCAAATCCAAAGTGAATAAAATGTGTCCATCAGTTATCTCGGTGTTGTTAGCTAAAGTCACTCCTTCTTATTAGTTTTCTGGAGGTCCATCTGAAAATAATCCCTCATTCATTAGAAAAGAAGATTCAAGAAGACCTGTTTTTGGGGGCGTGTCTGTTTGATTGACAGGCCTGTGGTGCAGTCAGGTTACAGCTATTGGTGGGTGGGACATAGTATCGTCATGTTTCCGATCAGATTGGTCAGATCCACTGCTGGCTCCTCCCCCAGCTCGTCCAAATATGGTCACTTCCTGCTCCAAACCGCTCCGAACAAGCAAGATGGTGACGGACAGAATCTGAACTGGAGGATTCATAATGTTCACAAACCAATGATGACATCACTGATGGTTGATGACATCACTGATTGGTTGATGACATCACTGATGGTTGATGACATCACTGATGGTTGATGGTTGGTTACTTGATATGAATGAGCACTACGTGACTGTGTGACAGGAAGTGTGATGCTGAAGCCACATTTTAACCTCACAGGACATTAAAACATCAGATATGTTGTTACAGCTGTTCAAGGAGGACTGATGAGGTTGAAGCTGTTACTTGGATATTATTGGATCATTTTCCCCAATCAATAATTCAATACATGATATAATGTAAAAAATGTTTAACTGGTTCCCTTCAGCTGCTTCTCAAGGAGATATTTATCGAACAGCTCTAACAGGAGTCGTATCCTCAGTGATGTCACTGACTCTTCAACTCTTACAATGACTGTCATTGTTTGATCTGATGTGTAGTTAAAAAAAGAAATAATAATAATAATAATAATAATAATAATAATAATAAAATGGTTGGACTACATTTAAAACAAACAAGTAAGATTCCACATGGTTTTATTCCCCGTATTATCCTGTGGAGAATCAGGTCCTCATAGAGATGTAGAAACACTTCAATCTCTTTAAAGGCCTTTTTCTCTCCTTTATAACTCGACAACAGTTTCCTGTTGGACTTTCTAAGGTTTTCCTCTCAGAGGTTTGGTGTGATTTTTGCAGTGTTTGGATCTCAGTCATGCTGGATATTTCTCCCCCTGTCAATCCTCTTGTGACTCATGTCACAAGACACTTTCATTCAGGGGGCCTTTGGAAATATCTTTCCTGCATGTGTCTCCAAAGTTTGGGAGTTGTAGATATGAATGTTCCTAACAACAATGTTTGCTTCATTGATTATTCAGAACAATTAATGATCATTCAGGATCCACAGCACTCTGGACTCTTCTACACTTCAGAGAGGTATTGAAACATATATAAAAATGTAGCTTCATCATGAGCCAAACTGATTCTGTATATTATTTGGATTTCCATCACCATTCCAGTCTGTTTGGGTCTTCAGGTCCAGTTAGTCACAACTATAACCAGGACAGCGGTTTCAATGGGACCCAAAACAATCAGAACACATGACTCCAGCTGATGAAGAGGAGCCTCAGATAAATGTTCGTATGTTTGATTCAGGGGTTAATCTCTTTAATGTCTTCTACTCCAGTCAGCCCGGTTCTCCTCATCCATCCTGGTTCTCCTCATCAGGCCTGGTTCTCCTCATCCATCCTGGTTCTCCTCATCAGGCCTAGTTCTCCTCATCAGGCCTGGTTCTCCTCTCCACTCTCCACTGATCTGCTGTCTTGTATGTGCTCTGCTATCGAACCATGTGATCATATCCTGATGATAAAGTGATCATGTAAATGATCTCTACATGGCAGCTGCTAGCAGGTGATCAGATAAGAATATCTTCACATCAATGATCAGCATTTATTAGTTTCCTTGTTATTTTCAGCTCATGTTCAACCTTCCTTCATGTTTTATGGCTTCACTCTGTTTTATTTGTGACTTCCTGGTTATGTATTATCACTGACAGACGCTGGGCAGAGGTCAGATACTTTATTGATGTTGGTGTGTCTCTATGAATATGACTCCTACACAGAAACACGAGTATTAATAAGTCTATAATTCATCTGTGATCTATCAATAAAAACAGTTCAAATCTGCTGTGTGTTGTTGTTTAGTTGTAGCACACACGCGTCAGGTTGTGTTATGGTTGTTGGATACGGGGTCAGAGGTCGTCCTGGTGAAGTACAGGTGTTCCTCAGTTCCACCAGAACCAGTTCCTCAAGTTCTGTTCAAATAGATTTCTACTGAAGGATCTGTCTAACCAGCCTTTGTTCCACTTCCAACAACAATTACCTTTCAAAGGGATGACAGTGCAATACAATACAGTAAAGCATCGCCAACAACACCACCTCCACACAGAGACACTCCAATACAC
The DNA here is from genome assembly GCF_022577435.1 of Embiotoca jacksoni. Classification (NCBI taxonomy): domain Eukaryota; kingdom Metazoa; phylum Chordata; class Actinopteri; family Embiotocidae; genus Embiotoca; species Embiotoca jacksoni. The sequence continues at coordinate 125,470 of NW_027185391.1, forward strand.
TCCAATACACTCCAATACACCCCAATACACTCCAATACACTCCAATACACCCCAATACACTCCAAAACACTCCAATACACTCTAATACACTCAAATACAGTCCAATACACTCCAAAACATTCCAATACACTCCAATACACTCCAATACGCTCCAATATACTCCAAAGTATTCCAATACACTCCAGTACACTCCAATATACTACAATACACTGCAATACACTCCAATACACTCCAATATACTCTAATACATAATATACTCTAATGCACTCCAATACACTCCAAATACACTCCAATACACTCCAATACACTCCAATACGCTCCAATACGCTCCAATATACTCCAAAGTATTCCAATACACTCCAGTACACTCCAATACGCTCCAATACGCTCCAATATACTCCAAAGTATTCCAATACACTCCAGTACACTCCAATATACTACAATACACTGCAATACACTCCAATACACTCCAATATACTCTAATAAATAATAATAATAATAATAATAATAATAATAATAATAATAATAATTAATAAATAAATCCTGCTCATGTTTCAGAGTAGGCTGGGTCTACGGCTCAGCGGGTCAGAAGGTTGGAGGTGGAAGTAGAGAGAAGCTGATGTGTTCTTACTGTCAGACGGATCTGATGACACCATCCTCTTCTTCCTCATGGACCGGTAGAAGCGAGAGTTCCTGCGGATCGGCTCTCTGCTGAAACCAGTGGTGGAGTCATCCTCATCTTCGTCCTCCTGGTGGCTCACTTGAACAGCAGCTGCTGGATGCTTGTCTGGGACTTCCTGTGATTTCTGGCCCCACTTCCCCCTGAACAGGGCCGTCACAGACATGGTCAATGGGCCTGTTTCCTTTTCTGAAAAAGTTTGTTCCGACAATTTGATTTGACTTAAAGGAAATCGGAATAAATAAATGTGTCATAATTATCCAGAATCCAGAGGTAGATCCATGATTAAATTTCAAAGTGAATCCCAGGAGTGAATAAATCAAAGTGAATAAGTTGTGAGAGAAAGTGTTCAGAGGTGTCCCTGCTGTCGCTAACAGGCAGCCGGTACAAGCAGCAGAGTGCAGCTTATTTCTGCCTAAGCTGTAATTACTGCATTTATGACCGTTCCCTCTCCTGTACTTTGTCCCTCCCTCAGTCGCTCACCTACACCCTGTTATGTGCTGACATTCCTCAGCTCAACCTGGCCTCACTGCCTCTCTGCTCTTAAACCCTCCCTGTTGTGGAACCAGAAAAGCCACCTGCTGACTAACAGTCTGTCAACATTCTGTTGGGTTTTCAGATTCAGGAGGAGGTTCAGTTATTCACAGTGCAAAACAGTCTGGAAATCCTTTGTGTGCAGAGTTTCAGCCATACAGTAGTTTTATCTGCAGTCAGCTGACAACCAGAGTTCAAAGTTCACTTCCTCTGTTGTTCTGCCATAAGTCTCTCTGTTCTGCCCTTTTAGCACTGACCAAGCAAATAAGAAGGAAAGAAAGAAAGAAAGAAAGAAAGAAAGAAAGAAACAAACAAAAAAAGAAACAAACAAAGAAACAAACAAAAAACAAACAAAGGGAAAAAGAAAGAAAGAGAGAAAAAGAAAGAGAGAGAGAAAGAAAGAAAAAATAAAACAGAAAGAGAGAGAAAGAAAGAAAGAAAGAAAGAAAGAAAGAAAGAAAGAAACAAACAAAAAAAGAAACAAACAAAGAAACAAACAAAAAACAAACAAAGGGAAAAAGAAAGAAAGAGAGAAAAAGAAAGAGAGAGAGAAAGAAAGAAAAAATAAAACAGAAAGAGAGAGAAAGAAAGAAAGAAAGAAAGAAAGAAAGAAAGAAAGAAAGAAAGAAAGAAAGAAAGAAAGAAAGAAAGAAGGAAGAAACAAACAAAGAAACAAACAAAAAGCAAACAAAGGGGAAAAGAAAGAAATAAAGAGAGAAAGAAAGAAAGACAGAGAGAAAGAAAGAAAGAGAGAAAGAAAGAAAGAATGAATGAAAGAATGAAAGAGAAAAAGAAAGAAAGAGAAAAAAGAAAGAGAA
>NW_027185391.1:132500-142500 GCF_022577435.1 Embiotoca jacksoni
AAAGAAAGAAAGAAAGAAAGAAAGAAAGAAAGAAAGAAAGAAAGAAAGAAAGAAAGAAAAAAGAAAGAAAGAAAGAAAAAAAGAAAAAAGAGAGAGAGAAAAAAAGAAAAAAAGAGAGAGAAAGAAAGAAAGAAAGAAAGAAAGAAAGAAAGAAAGAAAGAAAGAAAGAAAGAGAAAAAGAAAGAAAGAGAGAGAAAGAAAGAGAGAGAAAGAAAGAAAGAAAGAAAGAAAGAAAGAAAGAAAGAAAGAAAGAGAGAGAAAGAAAGAAAAAAAGAAAAAAGAAAGAGAGAGAAAGAAAGAAAGAAAGAAAGAAAGAAAGAAAGAAAGAAAGAAAGAAAGAAAGAAAGAAAGAAAGAAAGAAAGAAAGAAAGAAAGAAAGAAAGGAAAGGAGAGAGAAAGAAAGAAAGAGAGAAAGAAAGAAAGAAAGAAAGAAAGAAAGAAAGAAAGAAAGAAAGAAAGAAAGAAAGAAAGAAAGAAAGAAAGAAAGAAAGAAAGAAAGAAAGAAAGAAAGAAAGAAAGGAAAGGAGAGAGAAAGAAAGAAAGAGAGAAAGAAAGAAAGAAAGAATGAAAAAAACAAAGAAACAAACAAAGAAACAAACAAAGAAACAAAGAAACAAAGAAACAAACAAACAAACAAACAAAGAAACAAAGAAACAAAGAAAGTATGCACACTAATATTTAATATAATATAATATTATTTTATATGTGGCCCCGTGATGGACTGACCACCTGTCCAGGTGAACCCTGCCTTCGCCCAAAGTGAGCTGGGATAGGCTGTGACCCTGTTCAGGATATAAAAGGTATAGATAATGGATGGATGGATGGATGGATAATATTAAATAATATAATAGCCGCAGTCATATCCTGTTTCCTGTTCATCATTCATCAGTTGAAAGTCCAGACAGCAGATCAGATGCTATAAAGACACAGTTAACATCTGCAGTATTCAAATGTAGACTGGAGGCGGTACTGATGTGTGTTAACATCTGCAGCATGACCTGAAGAGAACCTGAAGAGGATCTGAAGTGAACCGGTACACTCCGCGCCGGCTGGTGGCGGTAAAGCGCCTTTACGTTGTTATCCGCCCGCCATTAAAACATGAAGCAGAAGTTGGTACCGCACGTTTTCAGTCAACTCGTCCATTTTGTCTACTCTGAGCACCCGTACTGAAAGTGTACGGCGGCTTTGAACGGAGTTTTGCTGTCGATGGTCCGCTGACCGGAGCTCCTTGTTAGCAGAACATATTCTCATCATACTGCTGCATCTGGCGACGGAAAGGGGAAATGGCGGGGAGCAGACTGGAGCGGTTCGGAACCGTGTTCTCTCGGTAAGGTCGGTGGTGGTTGTGAAGCTAACCGGGCAGCTGTGTGTCGGTACCGTCATTGTCCTCAGAAGACATCACATTTCTGTTAAGAGTGTAAAGTTCGAGTTGTGTTCGGGTTTCACAGAGTCCAAACCGGGTTCATTCACAAGTGAATTTAGAACCTCGTTGAATGTTTGGCAGTTTTATTAGCTGCCGTTCAGCTCGTCGGAGGCCCAGTCGGAACACTGACCCATAGACCGTATGTAAATGTATATATGGTACTGACCCATAGACCGTATATAAAGGTATATATGGTACTGACCCATAGACCGTATGTAAATGTATATATGGTACTGACCCATAGACCGTATATAAAGGTATATATGGTACTGACCCATAGACCGTATGTAAATGTATATATGGTACTGACCCATAGACCGTATGTAAATGTATATATGGTACTGACCCATAGACCGTATGTAAATGTATATATGGTACTGACCCATAGACCGTATGTAAATGTATATATGGTACTGACCCATAGACCGTATGTAAATGTATATATGGTACTGACCCATAGACCGTATATAAAGGTATATATGGTACTGACCCATAGACCGTATATAAAGGTATATATGGTACTGACCCATAGACCGTATGTAAATGTATATATGGTACTGACCCATAGACCGTATGTAAAGGTATATATGGTACTGACCCATAGACCGTATATAAATGTATATATGGTACTGACCCATAGACCGTATGTAAATGTATATATGGTACTGACCCATAGACCGTATATAAAGGTATATATGGTACTGACCCATAGACCGTATGTAAATGTATATATGGTACTGACCCATAGACCGTATATAAAGGTATATATGGTACTGACCCATAGACCGTATATAAAGGTATATATGGTACTGACCCATAGACCGTATGTAAATGTATATATGGTACTGACCCATAGACCGTATGTAAATGTATATATGGTACTGACCCATAGACCGTATGTAAATGTATATATGGTACTGACCCATAGACCGTATGTAAATGTATATATGGTACTGACCCATAGACCGTATGTAAATGTATATATGGTACTGACCCATAGACCGTATATAAAGGTATATATGGTACTGACCCATAGACCGTATGTAAATGTATATATGGTACTGACCCATAGACCGTATATAAAGGTATATATGGTACTGACCCATAGACCGTATATAAATGTATATATGGTACTGACCCATAGACCGTATGTAAAGGTATATATGGTACTGACCCATAGACCGTATATAAAGGTATATATGGTACTGACCCATAGACCGTATGTAAATGTATATATGGTACTGACCCATAGACCGTATATAAAGGTATATATGGTACTGACCCATAGACCGTATGTAAATGTATATATGGTACTGACCCATAGACCGTATATAAAGGTATATATGGTACTGACCCATAGACCGTATGTAAATGTATATATGGTACTGACCCATAGACCGTATATAAAGGTATATATGGTACTGACCCATAGACCGTATGTAAATGTATATATGGTACTGACCCATAGACCGTATATAAAGGTATATATGGTACTGACCCATAGACCGTATATAAATGTATATATGGTACTGACCCATAGACCGTATGTAAAGGTATATATGGTACTGACCCATAGACCGTATATAAAGGTATATATGGTACTGACCCATAGACCGTATGTAAATGTATATATGGTACTGACCCATAGACCGTATATAAAGGTATATATGGTACTGACCCATAGACCATATGTAAATGTATATATGGTACTGACCCATAGACCGTATATAAAGGTATATATGGTACTGACCCATAGACCGTATGTAAATGTATATATGGTACTGACCCATAGACCGTATGTAAAGGTATATATGGTACTGACCCATAGACCGTATATAAAGGTATATATGGTACTGACCCATAGACCGTATGTAAAGGTATATATGGTACTGACCCATAGACCGTATATAAAGGTATATATGGTACTGACCCATAGACCGTATGTAAAGGTATATATGGTACTGACCCATAGACCGTATGTAAAGGTATATATGGTACTGACCCATAGACCGTATGTAAAGGTATATATGGTACTGACCCATAGACCGTATATAAAGGTATATATGGTACTGACCCATAGACCGTATGTAAATGTATATATGGTACTGACCCATAGACCGTATATAAAGGTGTATATGGTACTGACCCATAGACCGTATATAAAGGTATATATGGTACTGACCCATAGACCGTATGTAAATGTATATATGGTACTGACCCATAGACTGTATATAAAGGTATATATGGTACTGACCCATAGACCGTATATAAAGGTATATATGGTACTGACCCATAGACCGTATGTAAATGTATATATGGTACTGACCCATAGACCGTATGTAAAGGTATATATGGTACTGACCCATAGACCGTATGTAAATGTATATATGGTACTGACCCATAGACCGTATATAAAGGTATATATGGTACTGACCCATAGACCGTATGTAAATGTATATATGGTACTGACCCATAGACCGTATATAAAGGTATATATGGTACTGACCCATAGACCGTATATAAAGGTATATATGGTACTGACCCATAGACCGTATGTAAATGTATATATGGTACTGACCCATAGACTGTATATAAAGGTATATATGGTACTGACCCATAGACCGTATATAAAGGTATATATGGTACTGACCCATAGACCGTATGTAAAGGTATATAAGGTACTGACCCATAGACCGTATATATGGTACTGACCCATAGACTGTATATAAAGGTATATATGGTACTGACCCATAGACCGTATATAAAGGTATATATGGTACTGACCCATAGACTGTATATAAAGGTATATATGGTACTGACCCATAGACCGTATATAAAGGTATATAAGGTACTGACCCATAGACCGTATATATGGTACTGACCCATAGACCGTATATAAAGGTATATAAGGTACTGACCCATAGACCGTATATATGGTACTGACCCATAGACTGTATGTAAATGTATATATGGTACTGACCCATAGACTGTATATAAAGGTACGGTACTGACCCATAGACCGTATATATGGTACTGACCCATAGACCGTATGTAAATGTATATATGGTACTGACCCCATAGACTGTGACATCACTCCCTGTGTGACCTCATGACCTGCAGGGTTCGAGATCTGATGCGCTCTGGAGTCGTGAAGCCATCACACAAACCCGTCTGGTATGACGTGTACGAGGCTTTTCCTCCGAACAGGGACCCGCTTCATGTGACGCCACCGTTCAGAACCGGTACCAGCACACAGGACACGGTTCCTGAGATCTTTTACAGAGAGGATGAAGTCAGAGCGTAAGTCACATGTCGCATGTAAATATCATGCCAACAACACATGGATCAGGTATGTTCTTCTGGTCATGTGTTGTTGTTTCTTAGTGATATTTATTTTAGTGCATCATTTACTGCTGCTGTCATCATACTAATATGTTCTTTCAGAGATCAAAGTGCTGGTGGAGGTTCTCCTTCACCTGGTCAGAGATTATTTTTCACCTGGGCGGAGGTTCTCCTTCACCCGGGCGGAGGTTCTCCTTCACCCGGGTGGAGGTTCTCCTTCACCTGGGCAGAGGTTCTCTTTCACCCGGGTGGAGGTTCTCATTCACCTGGGAAACCAACAGGAAGGAAAAACTTACTTTGTGCTCATCTGGATTGTTAGAATAAAGTGTGTCTGCTGCTGGTGTCGTGTGTAAGACTAACTTCCTTCTCTCAGGAGCTTCTATGAGCAGTATGGGAACGCTGGGCGACTTCTGGATCTGTCCAAGTCCAACTTCATGTCCACCTGCCAGAGGTACGTTTGGTGATGAATAACAGGAAGGAGGATGTGAGTCGTGTCTCCACTACAGAACATGTTTCTCTCTCAGGTTCGTGGAGAAGTTCTCGGAGTTAAAGAGCCGCGGCGAGCTGGACGACTCGGTTCTGTTGGAGGAGACGGGGAAGGCTCTGCTGTCAGAGGGAGTCATCCTGAGGAGGAGAGGAGCTCCTCAGGTAGGAGTCCTGCTGGGTTACTATGACGACATCTGACCCAAACAGTCAGTCTATCTTTGACTCGTGACCTGTGTCACTAACGTAGAATGAATCCATCCAGTAAAACAGAGTAAACTGGGTTTGACCGATCCAGTCAGAGCATCCTGGATTCATCCGGTACTCTGGATGATCAGGTGCAGCTGGTTCAAGACAGGTGTAGTTAATCCGGATAAATGAACATTCACGTCTGTCTTCAACAGACCACAAGGTCAATCACAGATTCACTGATGGATAAATCAATAGAGGAGAACTGCTCTATAATTAAACAGTGGAAAGGTAGACAGCTGAGTGACTGAAGGAAACACATCAACACTCAATCATGTGATCCCACTCAGTGATTGGCTGCTCTGGTGGAGCCTTCCTCTCGGGTACGATGATGATGATGATGTGAATATTTCAGAATGAGGATGATGAAGACTTCCAGGTAAACTGAGCTGAATGATATCATCGAGGTGAACCTCCCTGATCAGCTGATCACAGTGCTGCTGTCGTCCTGCAGGTGACGGAGGCCAGGGACCCGGTTCTGGAGCTCAAACTGATGGACATGTTGGCGGAGCAGCAGTCGGGTGGTTCTGACCCGAAGGAGACCACAGAGCAGACACATGCATCATAGACATGTTAAAAATGTCTCCCTCCTGATGGACGTCTGTGGACACGGACTGGTTTCAACCACAGAGTCAGGCTCATGTTTCACTAAAGGGATCCCACAATGCATTGCACCATCAGCAGGATGTTGTCATTCAGGATCAAAGGACTGAAATAAAGTTCATATTATAATTTAAACAGCAGTATGTTTGGCCTTATTGTTCTACGGGTCCCATGTGAGACATGTGGTCCAGAACCATCCCATTTCATCATTTTGATAAAAATACAGGCGTCCTCTGCAGCTGAAGGACACTTAACACCGATCTGTAGGACCGCCTCCTTTCACCTGCATCGTGTTACCATAGAGATCCTGTCCTGAGGGAGAGATGATGATAAACTCATCTGGACTCATGTAGTTCCTTTTTATCACAATGTCCTGCAGCTGATTCAGAATACTGCATCACACATCATATTAGATCTTCTGAAGCTTCTTCACCTTCCTGAAAAATAAATAATAGAATATAAAATTCTTACAAACTTCTTCATGACCGAAAACCAACTGATCTCCGAGATCTAGAACCACATCATCCTCACAGAACAACATCATCCTCACAGAGATCTTCTGGAACCACATCATCCTCGCAGAACCACATCCTTTTTTAAAACCACATCATGCCAACAGAACCATATCATCTTCTCGAACCACGTCATATTCTAGATACACATCATCCTGACAACAGAATCATCTTTTAGAAACAAATCCTCTTCTGGAACCACATCATCCTTACAGAACCACATCATCTTCTCGAACCACTTCATCTTCACAGAACCACATCATCCTCACAGAACCACATCATCTTCTACAACCACATCATCCTCACATAATGACATCATCTTCTAGAACCACATCATCCTTCTCCAGAGACCTTCTAGAACCACATCATCCCCACAGAACCACATCATCTTCAAGACCCACATCCTCTTCTAGAACCACATCACCTAGAACCACATCATCTAGAACCACATCATCTTCTACAACCACATCATTTTCTACAACCACATCATCCTCAAAGAACCACACATCTAGCATCAAATCATATTCTAGAACTACATCATCTTTACATAACAGAATCATCTTCTAGAACCACATAATCTAGAACCACATTCTCTTCTGGAACCACATCATCCTCACATAACCACATCATTCTCTAAAACCACATCATCCTCAGAGAACTACATCATCTTCTAAAACCACATCATCCTCTAGAACTGCACCATCTTCTAGAACCACATTACCCTTACAGAACCACACCATCTCCTAGAACCACATCATCTTCTAGAACCACATCATCCTCATAGAAACATGTTATCTTCGAGAACTACATCATCCTAACAGAACTACATCCTCTTCTAGAACCACATCTTCCTCTTGAACCATGTTATCTTCGAGAACTACGTCATCCTAACAGAACCATATCATCTTCTCGAACCACGTCATATTCTAGATACACATCATCCTGACAACAGAATCATCTTTTAGAAACAAATCCTCTTCTGGAACCACATCATCCTGACATAACAGAATGGACGGGAGGAGGAGTCAGTGGTCGGTGTATAAGGGATGGACGGGAGGAGGAGTCAGTGGTCGGTGTATAAGGGATGGACGGGAGGAGTCAGTGGACGGTGTATAAGGGATGGACAGGAGGAGGAGTACAGGGCAGTAGTGGAGGACTTTGTGGAGTGGGCGGGAAGAAATCACCTCCTCCTGAACGTGGCCAAGACCAGAGAGATGATGGTCGACTTCAGGAGGAAGACGACGGCTCCACAACCGCTGAGAGTTCTGGGAGAGGAGGTGGACATGGTTGAGGAGTACAAGTACCTGGTGTCTCCATGACAACAGACTGAACTGAAAGACCAACATCAACGCTGTCTACAAGAAGGGGATGAGTCGATCCTTCAATGTGTGCAGCGAGATGTTGGAGATGTTCTACCATCTGTTGTGGCCAGTGAACTGTACTTTGCTGTGGTCTGCTGGTGGAGAGAGGTGGGAGGGGAGCAGCATTGGAGCCGGAGACACCAATAGACTTAACAAACTGATTAAGAAGGCCGGCTCCATCATTGGCTGCAAACTGGACAGCCTGGAAAAGGTGGTGGAGAGGAGGACACTGAGGAAACTATTGTCCATATTGGATAATCCTGACCACCCTCTCCACCTGCTGCAGGGACAGAGGAGGACGTTCTCCGAAAGACTCCTCCAGCTGCTGTCACAAGGACAGATACAGGAGATCATTCCAGATACAGGAGATCATTCCTGATACAGGAGATCATTCCAGATACAGGAGATCATTCCTGATACAGGAGATCATTCCAGATACAGGAGATCATTCCTGATACAGGAGATCATTCCAGATACAGGAGATCATTCCTGATACAGGAGATCATTCCAGATACAGGAGATCATTCCTGATACAGGAGATCATTCCAGAAACAGGAGATCATTCCTGATACAGGAGATCATTCCAGATACAGGAGATCATTCCTGATACAGGAGATCATTCCAGATATAGGAGATCATTCCTGATACAGGAGATCATTCCAGATACAGGAGATCATTCCAGATACAGGAGATCATTCCTGATACAGGAGATCATTCCAGATACAGGAGATCATTCCAGATACAGGAGATCATTCCAGATACAGGAGATCATTCCTGATACAGGAGATCATTCCTGTCCACTGCAATAAGACTGTACAATAACTCACCTCTGGCAAAATCCATCACACAACAATAACACTGTTGTCTATTTTTCTTGGTTGTTTAAATATTAAAAAAAAAAAACAACTTTGGACTGTTGTTTAATTTAATTATTCTATTTTATTTAATTCTATTTTATTGTATATACTGTGCATTTTTATATTTAATATATTTTACTGTTATTTTATTTCTTTCCTGTATCTATAAATGCTGCTGTAGCGAAGAAATTTCCCCTTGGGGATTAATAAAGTAACTATCTATCTATCTATCTATCTATCGATCGATCTATCTATCTATCTATCTAGCTGAAAGGAACTGAAAGTACCCGAAAGTAGCCTAAGTACTTGAAAGTACTTGAAAGTATACTGAAAGTACTTAAACTAACTGAAAGTAGCTGAAAGTAGCTAAAAGTATACTGAAAGTACTTGAAAGTACCTGAAAATACCTGAAAGTACCTGAAGTACCTGAAAGTATACTGAAAGTATTTAAACTAGCTGAAAGTACCTAAAAGTAGTTGAAGTACTTGAAAGTATACTGAAAGTATTTAAGGTACCTGAAAGTAGCCAAAAGTACTTGAAAGTACTTAAACTAGCTGAAAGGAACTGAAAGCAGCAGAAAGTATACTGAAAGTACCTGAAAGCAGACGAAAGTATACTAAAAGTATACTGAAAGTATTATTAAAATACCTGAAAGCACCTGAAAGAATACTGAAAGTACCTGAAAGTTCTGAAAATACCTGAAAGTACCTGTAATTAGCTGAAAGTACCTGAAGGTATACTGAAAGTATTTATAGTACCTGGAAGTACCTGAAATTAGCTTAGAGTACTTGGAAGTATACTGAAAGTACCTGAAAGTATACTGAAAGTACTTAAAGTACTTGAAAGTACCTGCAATTAGCCGGAAGTACCTGAAAGTATCTTCTCCGACTGTAACTCACTCTACACTAAATGTGGGTTAGTACCTGAAAATTCCTGAAAGTACCTGATGTACCTGAAGTACCTGAAAGTATGCTGAAAGTATTTAAGGTATCTGAAAGTACCTGAAAGTACCCGAATGTACCTGAAAGTAGTCGAAAGTAGCCGAAAGTACTTGAAAGTATACTGAAAGTACTTGAAAGTACCTGAAAATACCTGAAAGTACCCGAAAGTAGCCAAAATACTTGAAAGTATACTGAATGTACTTAAACTATCTGAAAGTAGCTGAAAGCA
>NW_027185391.1:165000-215000 GCF_022577435.1 Embiotoca jacksoni
CACACACACACACACACACATACAAAAAGAGACTCACACACACACACACACACACATGTACACACAGAGACACACACACACACACACACACACACACATATACACACAGAGACACACACACACACACACACACATACAAAAAGAGACGCACACACATATACACACAGAGACACGCGCACACACATATACACACAAAGACAGACACACACACACACACAAACACACGCACACATACACATACAGACACACATACACACAGAGACACACACACACAAATACAAAAAGAGAAACACACACACGCACACATATGCACACAGAGACACACACACAGACACACACATATATACACAGAGGCACACACACACACAGACACACACGTATAGACACACACACGTATACAAACAGAGACACACACACACTCACACATAGACACACACACACACATACACAAACACACACAGACACACATATACACACAGAGACACACACACACACACACACACACACACACACACACACACACACACACGTATATACACAGAGACACACATAAACACAGAGACACACATACACAAATACAAAAAGAGACGCACACACACACACACATATACACACAGAGAAACATACACACACACACACAGACACACACGTATTCACACAGAGACACACACACACACACACACATACAAAAAGAGACTCACACACACACACACACACACATGTACACACAGAGACACACACACACACACACAGACACACACGTATACACACAGAGACACACACACACAAATACGAAGAGACACACACACACACACACATATACACACAGAGACACACACACACAGACACACACATACTAAAAGAGACGCGTACACACACACACGTATACACACAGAGACACACACACACACACATACAAAAAGAGACGCACACACATATACACACAGAGACACGCGCACACACATATACACACAAAGACAGACACACACACAAACACACGCACACATACACACACAGACACACATACACACAGAGACACACACACACAAATACAAAAAGAGAAACACACACACGCACACATATGCACACAGAGACACACACACAGACACACACATATATACACAGAGGCACACACACACACAGACACACACGTATAGACACACACACGTATACAAACAGAGACACACACACACTCACACATAGACACACACACACACATACACACACACACACAGACACACACGTATACACAGAGACACACATACACACACAGACACACACACAAAGAGAGACAAACACACACACATACACAGAGACACACCCACCCACACACACACACACACAGATACACACGTACACACATATACACACACACAGACACACACGTATACACGTATAGGCACACACACGTAGACACACACACACACACACACACAAATACAAAGAGACACACACACACACACATATATACACAGAGACACACATACACACAGAGACACACATACACACACAGAGACACACACACACACAAACACACAGATACACACGTACACACATATACACACAGAGATACACACACACACAGACACACACGTATACACGTATAGACACAAAAACGTAGACACACACACAAATACAAAAAGAGACACAGAGACAAAGATATGCACAGAGACACACATACACACAGACACACACACACACACATATACACACAGAGTCACACACACACACACACACACACACACACACACACACACACACACACACACGTATATACACAGAGACAGACATAAGCAGAGACACACATACACAAATACAAAAAGAGACACACACACACACACAAATACAAAGAGACACACACATATACACATATGCACAGAGAGACACACACACACATAAACACACACACACAGAGAGACACACACACAAATCAACACAGACACACACGTATACACAGAGACACACACACACACACACACACACACAGTGTTTGTCAAGTGCAACATCTGGAACACAAGAACAACATCTGGAACACAAGAACAACAACTGGAACACAATTAAAACATTTGGAACACTAGTACAACATCTGGAACACCGGTAGAACATCTGGAACACAAGTGCAACATCTGGAACACAAGTGCAACATCTGGAACACAAGTGCAACATTTGGAACACAAGAACAACATCTGGAACACAAGAACAACAACTGGAACACAATTAAAACATTTGGAACACTAGTACAACATCTGGAACACCAGTAGAACATCTGGAACACAAGTGCAACATCTGGAACACAAGTGCAACATCTGGAACACAAGTACAACATTTGGAACACAAGAACAACATCTGGAACACAAGAACAACATCTGGAACACAAGAACAACAACTGGAACACAATTAAAACATTTGGAACACTAGTACAACATCTGGAACACCAGTAGAACATCTGGAACACAAGTGCAACATCTGGAACACAAGTGCAACATTTGGAACACAAGTGCAACATCTGGAACACAAGTACAACATCTGAAACACAAGTGCAACATCTGGAACAGAAGTACAACATCTGGAACACAAGTAAAACATCTGGAACACAAGTAAAACATTTGGAACATAGCACAGTTTACAATTGTATAGGGTTACAGGTGTACAGGTGTACAGGTGTAGTGAGCATACTGAAACAACGCTCCGACATATCTTCTCTCCAACTGAGCCAATAAAACATTCACAGTTCTCCTGATCCAGTTCAAATCAGTTGACATATTTGAATGCTTGCTGATCCAAACATCTGTACAGTGGACGTCCTGTTATAAATTAATACATTACAGCTTAATACAAACTAAACACTTCCTGTATGTTTCAAATTAAAATTCCAGCATTTCAGTGGACAGAAACCCTTCATTTATTGACAAGACTTTTATCGTGAAAAATTTTGAAGAAACATGGTGTGACTGTAATTGGACAATCACACGTTAGATGAATCATTCAGAATTGTTATAAACAGGATTATATTGATGCGTCTATGTGAACCTCCTCAGTAACAGGACATCCCGATCAGCTGCAACTCTGGAGGCGTTCTGGTCCTTTAACAAGGAGACACTGAGTTTTAGAAGCACTCATGTGGATGAAATGCTGGAAAATATGTGTTTCAAGTTGCACTTACAACAAAAGTACAATGAGAGCAGGTCTCTCAGATATCAGTTTGGATAACTGACTTTAGGTCTGTACACAGATAGGATATTAATATCAATCTTTTAAATAAAGTTAATTATTTACCAGCAGGATTAACAGTGCTTTTATTTATGATGCGTTAGCAGATGTCCTTAAGGCTGAAAAAGTGAGAATGTAAAAGGATTCGTCAGTTTCACAGCAGGTCTGTGGACATGAGACATGTTTGCCTTTTGGATGCTTCGTATGTGCCATTACTTTCTGACATTGTAGACACATTATTCATCCCCCCCAAAAATTGGCAAACGAATCATCAGTGAAAAAAATTGTTGCAGAAAGCAAGAATGGAATTACTAAATGTATATTAAAAATAAATTAACCACTTCATTTAGGCTGTGTTGAGAGTTTTTGATAAATATTTAAACTTAATATTTGTTACCATAAACAGACATAGACCCATGTTTATAGAGGCCTACCTGTTCCCTAAACTATCAGTACATACAACAGAAACTATCTAATGTGTTTTTCATAATTAGGTTATGCGGTTGTATGATTTTTCTGTCAACTCTTAGTTCTTATTTGTATGAAAACAAAAAAATGTCATTATATTTGTGCTATAAATTTGTTTTAATAAAATATTTATATAATAATGAAGTTTAATATGTTTGTCTGACAGCAGAGTCAGAGTTGGGAGGACAATAATTTAAAATAAAGTCCGTAAGTGTCCGGCGGACCCGGTCCACCCCGGTCCATCCCGGTCCACCCCGGTCCACCCGCGGTCCACCCCGGTCCATCCCGGTCCACCCCCGGTCCACCCCCGGTCCACCCCGGTCCATCCCGGTCCACCCCCGGTCCATCCCGGTCCACCCCGGTCCATCCCCGGTCCACCCCGGTCCATCCCCGGTCCACCCGCGGTCCACCCCGGTCCACCCGCGGTCCACCCCGGTCCATCTCCGGTCCACCCCGGTCCATCCCGGTCCACCCCCGGTCCATCCCGGTCCACCCCGGTCCACCCCGGTCCATCCCTGTCCATCCCGGTCCACCCCCGGTCCATCCCGGTCCACCCCGGTCCATCCCGGTCCATCCCCGGTCCACCCCCGGTCCACCCCGGTCCATCCCCGGTCCACCCCGGTCCACCCCCGGTCCACCCCGGTCCACCCCCGGTCCATCCCGGTCCACCCCCGGTCCACCCCGGTCCATCCCCGGTCCACCCCGGTCCATCCCGGTCCATCCCCGGTCCACCCCCGGTCCACCCCGGTCCATCCCCGGTCCACCCCGGTCCATCCCGGTCCACCCCGGTCCACCCCCGGTCCACCCCGGTCCATCCCCGGTCCACCCCGGTCCACCCCCGGTCCACCCCGGTCCATCCCCGGTCCACCCCGGTCCACCCCCGGTCCACCCCGGTCCATCCCCGGTCCACCCCGGTCCATCCCCGGTCCACCCCGGTCCGGCCCCGCGGGGACAGGAAGTCGTCGCTGCCATGTTTGGCTGCTTTGTTGTCGACTCCTTGTAGGTTTCCTGCGGATTTCAAGTGTTGTAATGGAACCGAGCTGGAGTTCGTTTTTATTCCAGGTAAGAGCTTCTGGAAACACGTCGTCTGACGAACTGCAGCAACCTTTAAGAAACGGCGGGAATTTTTCTCGACAAATATGTTGCGTGACTTTGAGAAATGAATCATAGTTAGCCAAGCAAAACAAAGGTGTTAGCGGCAGCCTGCTAGGTAGCTCCGCTGTAGCAGCTAGCGGCTCCACCGGACCGACACCTCGCCGGTACCCGGTCCACGGACACTCTGCCGACGAACCGGCCCGGCCCGGCCCGCCACCCGCAGTGTGGGTTCCGTGTCCGTGGAGTTAACGGGCACGAGGAGCTCAAATCGGCTCCACCGGTGTTGATGCGCGCGCGCTAGCAAATTAGCTCGTGAGTCGAGCTGTTGCTATTACATGTAGGTGTGCTAAGCTCGCTGGCTAACAGTCCTGCTACTTTCCTCAGCGACCATCGTTCAGACAACACAAACCGGGAGGCAGCGAGTTGTTGTGACTTCGACTCGACTCGGTGATGAAGCCACGCGGCGGTGGCACGTTCACCCCCCTACGGCCTCATTAACGACATTTAGCTAACGCTAGCACCGCAAGAAGCACGCGGACAGAAGTGATTCTACCACAAACTTTCTTCTTTCACCGCAAATCTGACAAACTGCGTGAAGCTTCGTTCACGGACTCGATGTGAGCTGCAGGTCGGATCCAGAGCTTCGATGGGAACTCGTGAATACAGACTGAATGCGCAGAAACAGGTTGTAGATGGATCACTGATCTGTAATATGTGGAGAACACTTGAGTTTAACGATCCTGTAGTTGAACAGCAACTCGGTAAAGTTCTGCAGGTCCATCAGTAGTAGAGCAATAGTTCATCTTCAACTGGACGGAAAGGTCATCAAACAGCTTCAAGTAGTAGGAACTCGGTAATAAGAGGTCCATCAGTGGTTCTGATAGAAGTTCTGATCCGAGCAGACGCTCCTCTCTGCAGGCTGTGGATCTGCTTCTTGACAATCTGGAGATGTTCTAGTTTTAAAGCTGCCAAGTGCCCTGTATAGTATATCTATAGATCTGTCTATCTATAGATATACATCTATATCTATCTATCTATCTATCTATCTATCTATCGATAGATCTATATCGATAGATAGATAACTAAATGGAGACCCGTCTGAGCTGTTTGGTTGCTGGAGATACGAGCGAGGACGGAGACGATGGAGAAATGTGTCTCTCCGTAATCTCACAATCAGCAAATTTGTGATCACATCGATGGTCAACCTGTTTGTTGTTCACGTGTTTTATTGGTGTCCTTGTTTCTTTGGTGCGCCCTCTAGTGGAGTCCTTCAGAAACACAGGGAGGCAAGTATGTGAGCGTGGATTCAGTGTTCCAGCAGATTTTTCAATATTTCGTTGCTTCAGTGAGAAACGAGACACCGGAGTCACTGAACTGTTCATCAATCATCCCTTCATTCACCGTGTTATTAACATTTCTGAATTTACCCAGTGACAAATCCTAAAGAATACGTTTCCTGGTTTGATAACTGGCAGCAGATTGAGGAGCTGCTCATCATGTGACCTGCAGCCACCGGAGACTCTTTGGATTTGGTCAGCTTTACACACAGACCTCAGACAGAGCTGAGCCCTCGTCTGCAGCCACGGCAACCTCCGTTTAGGGTGTGTTCACCGTACCGGTGTGTTGGTGTCTGCACCGTCTGTACCGGTACGTGAACACGTGGGGGGGCGACTGAGGGCGAACTGTGGAAATAGATCTCTGAAAACAAAGGAGTGGATAGTGCAACATGTGTATCGCTCCGTTGATCAGATGTGAGTGACAGGTGTGTTGATCAGATGTGAGTGACAGGTGTGTTGATCAGATGTGAGTGACAGGTGTGTTGATCAGATGTGAGTGACAGGTGTGTTGATCAGATGTGAGTGACAGGTGTGTTGATCAGATGTGAGTGACAGGTGTGTTGATCAGATGTGAGTGACAGGTGTGTTGATCAGATATGAGTGACAGGTGCAGCCTCAGTGTTTCTTCCTGTGGTGTCCTCTTTACCTGGTCGTTACCCTTGTTTGATGCAGTTCATGTTAGCTGGACATCACTGCTCTGAACAGGCTCATGTTTACAGAGTAAAAGATCCTCTGTTGCCTGGTGATCGTTCAGAGGGTTAAACTAACGGTGTCTAACGGTGTTACAAACACCAGTGATTCCTTTAGACTGTTTGCAGCCAGCAGACTATCACAGCCGTTGATTGCATGAAGTTTTGGTTGCCATGGTATTTGTCATACTTGTATGCAGCCAGGCTCACTGTGTGTGTGGGCTGCTGCAGAGGTGTTGTTGGTGGTTGGACAGCTCGGTTCACTGCTACACATGTTGTGAATATATGGTGTTAAGAAGACTTCTTATTTAGGCTCCACTTGTTGACTCATGTCATGAATGAGGCAGCTGTCTAACAAACTACCTGATGTCCTCAGCAGGCGTCGGGACTGAAGCTGGCGGTTTCTATCTAAAGGCCTGGCTGGTGCTGACACAGTCATCCTGTCTTAACTGGCATCGTGATATGAATAGTTTAAGGATGGGTCATAACTTTCAAATGTATGAATATTGAAAAGGCATTAAAATATAGTAAATGTGAGTATTCCTTATTTCACCTGTTTTTCCCGGCACCTGGTTGTAATGCGTGGCTCCCAACCGAAGGTGGCAGTAATGCACCTGAAAGCTGTCTGATATTTACAGATTGGTCGTTGCAGCCGTCCCAACAACAACTACAGTCTGAAAGTGGGACAAAGCCTCGCTGAGAAGAGCAGTATCTTCATCAGCTGGTGGGACCAACCGGCTGCTTCAGTGTCTCTTCAGAGCGACCTCCTTTCAACTTTGCATGCAGTCAGGACGCTATGCTAACCTGTTGCTAAGGACTGCCCAACCTTTCGGAGCACACACAACTCTGCAGGAGAGTAAAACATGTAACACAGCGTTGACCTTGGCGAGAAGGGATGGGTCTGTTGCTACACTACTCGGCTGGCTTGATCAGCAGCAGAGCTAATGCAAATGCTATTGTTAGCATTGTAACTACTTCCAGTAGATACAGGTTGAGTTTTATAAATGCTGATGTTCTGATCTGGTGTTCAGCAGCTGGAGGTGGAGGTTTGTACATTGGCAGATTAACTTTAGGCTTTTACAGGTGTTTTACAGTCACTTAATGAGTGTAGTTCAACAGCTGGAGTAACGTTCACCTGCTGCATTGCCGCGCTGCGTTCTGTGAGGCCCCGCCCCTCACGAAACGCAGACACACCGCTGAGCGGAGAAACGGATAAAGTTGCGAAAAATGCGCAACTTTCATACAGAGTTGAAATGAAACAGTTGCACAGGAAATATGGAAATCAATAGTAGTTACTGGACATAACTGCAGTTCTACAAGTACATTCGTATTATTTTGTTTCTTTCAGCGGGGTGGGAGGTCCCGTTGGGGGGGCAGCCCGGTCTACCAATACAGTGGTAGGGGAAACACTGGAGTTTATTAAGAAACAATCTATTACATCTATATTTATAGTGTGTGTGTTCCTTCTCCATGTGTGCAATTACAACCTCGTTTCCAAAAACGTTGGGGCTCTGTAAAATGTAAATAAAAACAGAAGGATTGTAAATCACATAAACCTATATTTAATTGCAAATAGACTAAAGACAACCAATGTTGCAACTGAGAAATGTTATTGTTTTATGATAAATATCGTCTCATTTTGAATCTGATGCAGCAACACATCTCTATAAAGTTGTTCCAGGATCATGTTCACCACTGAGCTGCATCACCTCTTCTTTTAACAACACTCTGGAAACCTTTGGGAACTGAGGAGTTTCCGGAGTTTAGAAAGTGAAATGTGGTCCCATTCTGGCCTGATAGAGGATTTCAGCTGCTCAACAGTTCAGGGTCTCCTTGGTTGTATTGTTCATGCCCTGATGCTCCAGATGTTTTCAATGATTGACAGGTCTGGACTGCAGGAGGCCAGTTTATCAGCGGACTCTTCTACTAGAGAACCATGCTGTTGGAATACGTGCAGAATGTGGTTGGACGTTGTTCTGCTGAAATAAACAAGACCTTCCCTGAAAGAGACGTTGTCTGGATGGCAGCATATGTTGCTCCAAAACCTGAATATATCATTCAGCAGTAATGCTTCCTTCCAGATGTTCAAGCTACCCATGCCATGTGCACTAATGCATCCCTGTACCATCACAGATGCTGGCTTTAGAACTGAGCTGATAACAAGCTGGATGGTCCCTCTCCTCTTTAACCTGGAGGATGCAGCGTCCATGATTTCCAAACAGAATCTCAGATTGTGATCCATCAGACCTCAGGACAGTTGTCCACTTCACCTCAGTCCATCTTCAATGATCTCGGTCCAGAGAAGGCGGCGGTGTTTCTGGATCATGTTTCTATCTGGTTTCTTCTTTGGAGAGTTTTAACATCATTTGTGGACGCAGCGATGAACTGTGTTCACAGACGATGGTTTTCACAAGTGTTCCTGAGCCCATGCAGTGATTTCCACTCCAGAATAGTGTGTTTTTAATGCAGTGCTGCCTGAGGACCCGAAGATCACCACCATCCAATATTGGTTTCCAGCCTTGTCCCTTGTGTTCAGAGATTTCTCCAGATTCTCTGAATCTTTTAATGATATTATGAACCGTAGACGATGAAATCCACTAATTCTTTGTAGTTTGAACAGTGAATTTGCTGTTGTAAATACTCCTGTTTTTATTTAGATTACTTCAGAACTGAGAGGTTACTTCATCAGTGAGCCTTTTTCTTTCACTTTTTACTGCTAATGCCTGAGTGTACTGCGAATAACTACAAGCTGTGTTCAATTTATTGTCCACACTTCTGGGAAAAGGTTTTTATTCTAATAACATCAGATTATCCTGGTGCGGTCCAGGTGAGCCGTATACCTGTTAAAGCACAAAGTCAGGAACTGTCAGTATTTGTCTTAATGCCATCATTTGTACTGTATAATCATTACAATATTAAACATCATAGCACATGACACGTTCCTCCTCCTTCCGACCCGCTCCAACAGCATGTTTCTTATGATCAATTGCTTTTCTCCTTTTTTATATTTGTATCAAACACCTTTGTCAGTATAATGAACATCTAATGAATCCCAGTGGAGGCAGAGCCAAGCCCTTGTTGTCAGACAGTAGGGGGCAGCGTCGCTCTGGGACACGGTGAATCACTGCCCAAACAATGACTGCGTTAGTTTACTTCTGCTTCTTGTTCATTTCCATGCTCCGAACTGGTGTTCATCAGTGTTTGTGTCGGAGGACCTCCACAGCACATTGTGTGAACCGCACCGCAGGCTGTGGTGCCGGTTCTGCCGGTTCTGCTGGCAGCGCCAGGGCGTCTCAGAACTGTATCCATGTGTGTGAGGAGAAATGCTAATTGCAGTAATGATTGTAGTCTGAGTCCTGCTACGACGTGGCAGATATAAAAGTGAGTTGACAATCTGTGACGGCCTCATCTCCCTCCGTCACACTTAAATACGCAGCGTGGCCGCCGGCAGCTGAACCGCTAACCCCCACTCCTCCCCCTCCCTGTCCCAGGACCATTGGGGCTTGGGTTTGTTTGGTCCATAAAAGAACACAGTGGGAATAAAGCAGCACTTGCCCCCCTCCCCCCCTGACTGACCGGGCTGGGATGCTTGGCTGAACCTGAAAGGCCCGGGTCAGGTCTTTAACCCTCCCACTGATGAGTACAGAGAAGAACAAGGCACTCTCCATCTCCACATCTCTGAGCTGACCTGTTCTAAAGTTTCTGTTTACAATTATCTGCATGCATTTTCCATGGACACAATACCCCCCCA
The DNA here is from genome assembly GCF_022577435.1 of Embiotoca jacksoni. Lineage (NCBI taxonomy): Eukaryota > Metazoa > Chordata > Actinopteri > Embiotocidae > Embiotoca > Embiotoca jacksoni. Next base: position 175,551 of record NW_027185391.1, read on the forward strand.
ACCCCCTCCCGCTATCATCCTATCCCACTGGGATCGGCCATGACCAATTGGACAATGCCTGCCAGCAGCTGCAGACTTAAGATGTCTTCTGTACACAGTTTTTATTTTGTGGTTGTATTTTTGTGCCAATCGTTGCTTTATTTGCTTGAGCGGCACATTTTTAAATTTTTTATTATCCACATAATTTTTTAATGATTAGATTTGGCTGATAACGGCTGAGGTTGATTGTTGGGGTTCAGGTGATGATGTCACTGATCAAAAATCACATTAATACTCAATTTGCACATAAAGCCAATGTGTATTTTGTCACATGTTGCATTGGAGGACCATTACTGTTAATTATTGTGTGATGAGAGCATGTAATATGACCAAAGGATATCGCATATGAATTAGAATTGGATGTAAAGTTTTTCACATACATGATTAAGTCTGTGAAGTTGTGCAAAACAATCAAAACCTGAGAAAGAATGAGAAAAATAAACGAGCATAAATATTCTATTATACAAAGTGAGAAAAAACAACTAACATAAATTACAGGTAATGTACAGAATATCTAATAAATGATAGAATATGTGCTGGTGTATAAACAGTACAGGTGTAATGAGAACAACTGCATTCATGCAACACGTCATGTTTGCAATATAAAACTAGATTTTACATTAATGTGACGTCTGGTCTGGTCCCCCCGGGAGGGTTGGCTGCTGGTCTCTGGCAGAGGCAGCAGTGTGCCACATGATGATGATGATGATGATGAAGATGGAGGAGGAGGCGAGGATGGATTCAATGATGACAGTGTAAAACGGCACCATCACTGAAGGCAGGTTGAACTTCAGATGTTGGTCCTCAGTGATGATGAAGCCATGAAGAGGTGAAGAGACACACTAGTAGCACATTAAACCGGTCCTGTCAGGGTTGGGGCTGGGGGTCGGGGTCTTGTTTGTCCCGGGGGTCCCGTTGGGGCCGAGGAGGTCCCGTTTGTCCCGGGGGGTCTCGTTGGGGCGGGGGTCTTAGACCAGACAGCCTCTTCGCTCTCCCAGCATCCAGTCATTCTCCTGTTTGGTATTGGGTAATGTTAAGGCTCAATAATTAGGACAGAAGGTCTGGAATCGTTTTTATATTAAATAATAAACTCCACATGTTTGAGCAGATGATAAAGTCTTTCTAGATATGGATGTTGTGTTATTTAACAGAACTTATCAGTTTAAAACAAATCGACATTTTCTTCAAACATTGTATGCATGTTGGCCACATGCAGATAATCAGTTCAAGTTCATAGTTCCTTTGTTTCATGCGTGTTCTTGACATGTATATTAACATGGTTGTCCATGTTGGTCTTCTCCATTCAGCAGGCCAACGAGGCTCTGCATCACCAGCACCAGGTCGCTGGGAACAGCCTGCTGCCTCTGCTCAACTCTGGGACCGAGCCACCCGATCAGAAACCGGTGCTGCCCATCCCGTTGGACCAGAAGCCGCCTGTCAGTGCTGCAGAGCTGCTCAAAGACAATGTGGCCAGTGGGACTGTAGGAGGAGGAGGAGGAGGGCCGCCGCCGCCGGTGACCGTGGTGAAGAAGGAGCCCAAGTCAAAGACACCCTTCATCTGTGGCTACTGCAACAAGGCCTTCCGGGACAGCTACCACCTGCGACGGCACGAGTCCTGCCACACGGGCATTAAGATGGTGTCCCGCCCGAAGAAGACCCAGACGGCCCCCACCATGGTGCCGCTGATATCCACTGTACCGCGTGAGAACAGTGGAAACCCTTCATACATCACTACTGTAGCTGGTCTTCTGACCACGGCCACCACGTCGACGTCCACCGGCACCAGCGTCATGACTCCCATGCAGCACCACCAGCACCACCAGCACCACCAGCAGCAGCAGCAGCAGCAGCAGCAGCAGCACCAGCAGCATCAGCAGCAGCAACAGCAGCAACAGCAACAGAGCGTACCCAAGAAGCCACCCAAGCCGGTGAAAAAGAACCACGGCTGTGACATGTGCGGGAAGGCCTTCAGAGACGTGTACCACCTCAACCGCCACAAGCTGTCGCACTCTGACGAGAAGCCGTTCGAGTGTCCCATCTGCCAGCAGAGGTTCAAGAGGAAGGACCGCATGACGTACCATGTCCGCTCCCACGACGGAGGAGTTCACAAGCCTTACATTTGCTCTGTCTGTGGGAAGGGCTTCTCCAGGTATGTGTGCTGTCTCACCAGCTGCATGGAAACAGTGTATGCAGCTGCAGCTGCTTTTACAATCTCAAATCTTATTGAATGAAAACCAATGTGAAAGGAGAAGTCGTTGTCACCTCGACACTTCCGACAATAAACGTTAAAATCCATTAGCGGTGTTTAAAGAACGGAGCATCAAATGGTTGTCAAATAAATCCATTTTATTTCCATGAATGAAGGAACAGTTGCAGCTGCAGCATCAGTCAGGAGCTGAATGTATGAGTGCCAAGAGAAGGAACAAACCGAAGGCAGATATGCAGGAGTTTCTGCCCTCTGCGTTGATCAGAGCACCACTCGGTTCCCAGCAGGCTGTAAGAAGGTCTGAGTCTCTGGGCTGAGCTGCTGCTTCCTGTTTAGCAGGTGTGCTTTCTGAGGCTGCTAACTGTGAGTACATTTCTCCCCCAGCAGAGGGAGCTCTCGGTCTTTATCACTGTTTGATCGTTATTGAGACGGACTCATGTCTTCCAGTGATGGAGGACTGTTGAGTATTTTACTGTGTTCCAACATGACCTCATCGCCTCCCAGCTGAAGGTGTGAAACACATGAAGAAGAGCAGCAGACTGTCTGTAGTGTAATGATGAAGGCTGAAGGCCTGCTGGTGTCAATGTTACCGGGACACCTCGTTGAACCGAGCCAGCATGAATATATACCTGCTGTGAGAGGTTGAAGGACTCACCTGGGGATCGCTCCAGGTGACCCCTACCCGACCCGTGATTCAGGATGTTCTAATCCGATAACAGTCGGTTGATACTAGACAAACATTCCTCCCACAGTGTTCATCACTTTGAAAGCAGTTCACAGTAAATGTCTATTTCCTGTGGTTTGTGGAACCCAGTTTATTTTCTGTAGCTATAATTCACTGATGTCCCCCAAATGCCTCATCTGCAGGCTCTGAGTAGAAGCTATAGTTTACTGATGTTCCCTGAATGCCTCAGTGGACACCAGCCAAGCAGAGTGTGTGTCTCCCTGACAACATCAAATATCAGAATATATAAATATCGTAAATACAGTTCAGAGACTCAGCATGAAGACATGCAGCCTTCACTCTCTCTTCCTGGAGCTTTCAACCATGTTAGTCACAGTTAGAAATCACTATGAAGCTCCCTGTCCTGTCTTCTGTCCTTCTGTCCTCCTGTCATTCTGTCCTCCACCTCTCATGGTTGATGTCCAGGTTGTGTCCAGCTCTCCTCTGATTGGTTGTGTGTCCATGTCCCTGCAGACCGGACCACCTCAGCTGCCATGTGAAGCATGTCCACTCCTCAGAGAGGCCTTTCAAGTGCCAAGTAACGGTAAGAGTGCTGCTCTATGTCTTCTATCTCAACACCAGCAGGGGGCGTTTCAACCTAAACTACTATAAGACATTCCCTATGGACCATTTGATTTTTAATCCAATATTGATCCTGCCCAAATATCATATTAAGATAAGATCCTGTCAGTCCAAAGTTTATGTCACAACATAAATCTGTCTTTGGCTGTTTCCTGCATGGAGTTCAGTTTTTGTCAGAAAGCATTATTAGATATTAAATTCCCTCCAAACGAGGAGTGGGAACAGGTGAAAGTGGACTTCCTGTCATACGGTCAGTCTGCTCAGGTGTTGACAGGAAGCAACAACATTGGCTGGTTTTGTTTGTCAGGCATGCACCTCGGCCTTCGCTACCAAAGACCGTCTGCGCTCCCACATGATCCGACACGAAGGAAAGGTGACCTGCAACATCTGTGGAAAGATGCTGAGCGCCGCCTACATCACCAGCCACCTGAAGACACACGGACAGGCCAGCTTCAGCAGCCCCTGCAGCAACAAAGGTAGAACACCTGATCACCATAGCAACACAGTCATACATGGAACACACAGACACACACACACACAGACACACACACACACACACACACACACACACACACACACACACACACACACACACACACACACAGGTTTCTAGTCACATCTCAGACGGTGCTGTTTTCATGGAGGGATGAGATCCATCTCAACACCTCAAACATTATCTTTCCCCACAACTCAGTTTATAGTGGATGTATTAATATTTATAATAATAATCTGTCCCCACATTGGAAGTGTTAACCAGATTAGATGAGTGAACCATCTCCAGCTGACTGACCAGCTGACTGACCAGTTGACTGACCCCGTCCTGATGAGCAGACAGTAGATTCATGTTTAACCCATGACCAGTTCAGATGTCCTGCTTTGGGTTGCATTCACGCCCATCTTGTTTTCTGATTCCTAACGGTGTCGTCCGATGGAAACATGGAGTGAGTGACACTGAGGGCACACGTATGACATGAGTGTGTGTTTATCACATACACATGATTAAACTGCACCTGGTCTGTAGTCTAAAATAAATGTGACCCTTCCCTCCTCCTGACTGAAGACTGGCCGGAGGCTATGTGATTAATCTAATGTTCACACTAGGATCAGACTTGCGCCACATTTTCACTACAAGACATCATTTCCCATAAACCCTGCCACTTCCTGTTTTGCCTTTTTGCTCCCGGTCAGCCAGCATGTGGTAGGTGATGATGAGAGGATGAAGATCCTTGATGGCTATAAATGAGGAGTTATTTGTGTTGAGGCAGGCGGTTTGTGCTGCGACACCTTCGAAGGAAGAGTGGAAGAACTTTTATATCACGGAGAGCAGAGGTTGGATCTTTATGACTCACCGTCATCAATGAGTCTTTTTAAAATTAACTCTTTAGTTTCTGGGAGCATTAATGTGACCCAAAGCCTCTGGCGCCCTCTGCTGGACATGGCAGCTACATGTGTGCCTGTAGTTTAACACGGTGGTCTGCAGGGACTCACTAGAAACGGTCCTGAGGGACAGTTTGGACCGAGACATGATTGTTGATGATGTGTCAGCGCTGTTGGTTTCTAGCACCTGAACACGGATCGTTGTTCTGTGGAGACATCAGCACACGTCATCGGCTCAAACACAACATACAAAAGACTGAACATACAGACACAGACATGTGACGCTCTGAGGGGGGCACCAGAGAGCAGAGGACGCCCTGAGGCTGTCCCCTGCCTGTCCCCTGCGCATCTCCGCCATGTCCCCTGCGTGTCTCCACCGTGTGTCCGCCGTGTCCACAGTGTCTCCGCCGTGTCCCTTGCGTATCCCTGGTATGTCCCCTGTGTCTCTGCCTTGTCTCCTGCGAGTCCCCTATGTGTCTCCACCGTGTCCCTTGCGTGTCTCAGGCGTGTCCCCAGAGTGCCTCCAGCGTGTCCCCTTCGTCCTCTAGTCTATAGTAATAATAATAATAACAACAGTAGTACATCATGTCCTCTAGTCTATAATAATAATAATAACAGTATTACATCATGTTCTCTAGTCTATAATAATAACAGGATTACATCATGTCCTCTAGTCTATAATAATAATAATAATAACAACAGTAGTACATCATGTCCTCTAGTCTATAATAATAATAATAACAGTATTACATCATGTTCTCTAGTCTATAATAATAACAGGATTACATCATGTCCTCTAGTCTATAATAATAATAATAATAACAACAGTAGTAAATCATGTCCTCTAGTCTACAATAATAAAATATCAGTATTACATCATGTTCTCTAGTGTATAATAATAACAGGATTACATAATGTTCTCTAGTCTATAATAATAATAACAGTATTACATCATGTTCTCTAGTCTATAATAATAATAATAATAATAACAGTTTTACATCATGTTCTCTAGTCTATAATAATAACAGGATTACATCATGTCCTCTAGTCTGTAATACTAATAACAACAGTATTACATCATGTCCTCTAATCTATAATAATAATAACACACAGTATTACATCATGTGCTCTAGTCTATAATAATAATAATAATAATAATAACAGTACTGCATCATGTCCTCTAGTCTATAATAATAATAATAATAACAGGATTACATCATGTTCTCTAGTCTATAATAACAGTATTACATAATGTTCTCTAGTCTATAATAATAATCATAACAATATTACATCGTGTTATCTTGTCTGTAATAATAATAACAATATTACATAATGTCCTCTAGTCAATAATAATAACAGTATTACATCATGTTCTCTAGTCTATAATAATAATAACAACAGTAGTACATCATGTCCTCTAGTCTATAATAATAACAATATTACATAATTTCCTCTAGTCTATAATAATAATAATAACAACAGTATTACATCATGTTCTCTAGTCTATAATAATAATGATAACAATATTACATTGTGTTCTCTAGTCTGTAATAATAATAACAGTATTACATAATGTCCTCTAGTCTATAATAATAATAATAATATCAATATTACATCATGTCCTCTAGTCTATAATAATAACAACATGATTACATCATGTTCTCTAGTCTATAATAACAGTATTACATCATGTTGTCTAGTCTATAATAATAATAACAGTATTACATCATGTCCTCTAGTCTATAATAATAATAAAAACAATATTACATAATGTCCTCTAGTTAATAATAATAATAACAGTATTACATCATGTCCTCTAGTCTATAATAATAATAATAATAACAACAGTATTACATCATGTCCTCTAGTCTATAATAATAATAATAATAACAGTATTACATCATGTCCTCTAGTCTATAATAATAATAACAGTATTACATCATGTCCTCTAGTCTATAATAATAATAACAGTATTACATCATGTCCTCTAGTCTATAATAATAATAATAATAACAGTATTACATCATGTCCTCTTGTCTATAATAATAATAACAGTATTACATCATGTCCTCTAGTCTATAATAATAATAATAATAACAGTATTACATCATGTCCTCTTGTCTATAATAATAATAACAGTATTACATCATGTCCTCTAGTCTATAATAATAATAACAGTATTACATCATGTCCTCTAGTCTATAATAATAACAACAATATGACATCATGTGCTCTTGTCTATAATAATAATAACAGTATTACATCATGTCCTCTCGTCTATAATAATAACAACAATATGACATCATGTGCTCTTGTCTATAATAATAATAACAGTATTACATCATGTCCTCTAGTCTATAATAATAATAATAATAATAATAACAACAGTATTACATCATGTCCTCTAGTCTATAATAATAATAACAACAATATGACATCATGTGCTCTCGTCTATAATAATAATAACAATATTACATCATGTCCTCTAGTCTATAATAATAATAACAATAGTATTTCATCACGGCTTTTAGTCTACATTCATAATAACAGTATTACATCATGTCCTCTCTTCTATATTAATAATAGTAATAATAACAATATTACATCATGTCCTCTCGTCTATAATAATAATAATAATAATAGTATTTCATCATGGGTTTTAGTCTACATTAATAATAACTGTATTACAGTATTATAATAATAACCAGCGTGTGTTTTGATCTCTATATTTATCAGGTGTGTTTCTGACCCTCCTAGAAACCATTTATTCCCCACATTCACAATTTGACAAAGTGTCCTAGTTGACCAAATGGTGGCGCTGCTCCCTGTGCTTATGTAACCCCATATGTGTCTGTATCTCTGAATAGGCATAAGTGACTGGCAGTGGAACCACTCAGGGCCACGAAAAGGTAATCCAGTAGTCCGTAGCAGAACCTACACTCATGTCCTGAACACTAGCGGCCGTAGACGTGGTGCCGAGTCTCTGGACTCACACGTCTTCTCACATCTGATAAATTAAGGTTAAATTTCATGAAGCAGGATCAGTAGATCTTTGAATTGACCACCAACTGGACCATAACACCGGCTCCATGCACACTACCGGACCTCATCCCACATTACCCAGCAGGCATTTCACTCATCAATTGGCCGTTGGTCCACACACGCTTCATTACTATTTGATGTAAACACTGGGACTCCTCCCAGGTGACCCAGCTGCTAGCGGACCGGTCCACGGAGCGGGTTGCAGCGTCGCCGAGCTCTCGTGGGCCGGTGCTGCTGCCGGTCACAGAGGGGCGCGTCCCCCTCAGCACACACAGCTTCACTGTCCTTGATAATGTGTATGTTGTAGAGTAGACGGTGAGCTGGTGAGTCTATTGATCCTGCTTTTTGAATTTACCCCTCAGGTGAGTTGACGGTAGGAGAGATTTTAAATAACTCCTTCCAAGTCCTTATTGACAACTCTCACAAAGGTAGGTTCCCTCACCTACTACTCACATTAATGACACATTGACCTTCCAGCGGTGGAGCTGACCGGGCTGCTGCTGGTTCTGGTGTTGGAGGGAGTGTGAGCGGTACCGGGTGGACTCGGCCTCAATCTGCTCTTCTGTCTTTTCTAACAGACGCCAACAACGTGCACAATAACTCGGCCTCCTCCACGCCGGTCACCAACGCCGCCATCGCGTCGGCCCTGAACCGCGTCGGCAACCCCGTCACCATCGCCGCTCAGATGAACATCGCCACCAGCACGGTGAACATCACGTCACCGGTGAACCTGCAGCACCCCGTCACCATCACCGGCCCGGTGAACCTGGCCTCCGTCAACATCCCCACCACCGCCCACATGAGCCTGGCGCACCCCGTCGCCATCACCACGCCGATGGCCATGAACATCAGCGGGCCGCTCAACATCGCCATGAGGTCCATGGACAGCATGCCCTTCCTGTCCCAGGTCCTTCCCTCCTCCCCCCCTTGGTAGAGCCATGCTCATGGAACAGCCAATCATGTTGCAGCTGCCTAATAACAGACGGCGCCATCGCGGCCCTCTGAACGGGCTGGTCAAAGGTCAAAGGTCAACTAACGGCAGCGATAGGAACCAACGAACTGTACTGCTGCAGTCATAATCTGATCCTTATGTTTTATGTGTATTTATAGAAGATAAGAGGTCTGCTGCCCCCTTCAGGGCTGCAGGACAACAACGGGTCATCTCCTCTTCTGTCATCGTCTCATTTAGCTCGTCTAACGTAGGACTTTATTTTTAGACTTTAATAGAACTTTTATTGCTATTGATTCTATTTTGGCGAACAAACTGAAAAAAAACAAGGTACTTCATCACATTGATGCAAAAAAAAAAAAAAGATCCGTAAATCCATTCATACCAACACTGAAAAGTGGTTGTCATAGCGACTGTCCATCTCGGACAGACCCGACCCGGACTGTCCGTCTCAGACAGAACCAGATCTACCTAGCAACGGGACGAGGCCTAGAACCACGGTGATAATGATGATCAGTTAAAGCCAAAGATTTTCTACGTGCATGTCGCCCCCTGGAGGAAATGTTCTGAAACACAGTCACACCATCAGGACGTGTTTCATCTTTACAAACTGTTCGTTTCATTTTAAAGTCTCATCACAGTTATTATAGAAATCATGATTTCATGAGGAGAACGTTCACGTTGGAACGACTGCAGAGCAGCAGAAACCTGCTTTCACATTATTGGACTGTTATTACATCTTCACAGTACTGTTGGTACCGGTCCACTGGTCCCAGTACCGATCCCATTACCGGTCCACTGGTCCTAGCACCGGTCCCAGTACCGGTTCACTGGTCCTACTACCGATCCCAGTACCGGTTCACTGGTCCTACTACCGATCCCAGTACCGGTCCACTGGTCCTAGCACCGGTCCCAGTACCGGTTCACTGGTCCTACTACCGATCCCAGTACCGGTCCCAGTACCGGTTCACTGGTCCTACTACCGATCCCAGTACCGGTCCGCTGGTCCCAGTACCGATCCCAGTACCGGTCCCAGTACCAGTCCACTGGTCCACTGACAGGTGCCTCTAGATGTGTTGACAGTGAACAGTTTGGCTGCAGGGAGGAGATCCGTTCATTTCTGAGCAGCTGAACATGTATGACGTGAGTTCTTCAGCTGACTGAACATGTATGACGTGAGTTCTTCAGCTGACTGAACATGTATGACGTGAGATGTGACTGTTTCTGGAGTTAAATGCTTCCTCTTATTTTTGTTTATTCTTTTTTTCATAGTTATTTTAGTGATTATCAGTATTTAATAGTTGATGTATTTTAAAGTAAAAACAAACAATTAAAAAAACAGCTTCCATGAGGGGGATTGATGACCCCCCCGCCCCCCTCCCGCTCCTCCCTTTCCCCCCAACACACACACACACACACACACACACACACACACACACACACACACACACATCTGTCTTAATGTTGCTGGACTCGGTTTGGGACTAATTTCTCTATTTATGAGGACGTGACAGCTGGAGGGAACCCTGTCTTATCAAAGGTCAAAGGTCAGCGAGGATGACTGTCAGTCCAACTCAGGAAGTTTTCTGAGAATCTTGTAAATATGAAACACATCTTATGGCCTTCTCTCTCTCTCCCACCGGGCGACCGATGCATACACACAGCACTGACAGCCGTCCGTCAACAAGAACCACTTCCTGGTTCTCTCATCAACACTCCCACCGGTGGTACCAGCTGGAGCCTCCACAGCTGGTTCTGATCAATATCTGATATCGGATCAGCTGAGGCCCGGTTCTGTGGAGGTCAGAACTTGTCCTGTTTACCTCGCAGCACGCTGGTTCTGTTGCCCAGTGGGCCAGTTCTGTACATTGGTTCTGTGACCTGCAGCCTGGTTCTGTTGTTTATTTAGAATTATTATATTTTAATTTTCATCCTGGTTTATGTTTCCTGGAAGATAGAGTCTGTGGTTACCATGGTAACTGGTGGACCTGTGAGAGTTCAGTGTTATTATTCACGTTGCTAAGCAGCATCATTATCATCAGTGACACACACCCCCTCACCTCCCTCCCCCGTGTGGGGTTCCACCTGAACATGTTGGAGAACGGTTCTGGTACCGACTGAGCCCACAGACACCAGCAGAACCAAGTGCTGAAAAAGTCTTCTTGGTGACCTCAGTCGGTCCTGCAGCTGCATGATGTCCACTGAGAGGTCCAGGTCTCTGCAGGTCTCTGCAGGTCTCTGCAGGTCCGGGTCTGTCAGGAGACTGTGGGACACTACAGAAGTACTTCCAGGACATTTCAATGGTTTCAGCTGATAAATGTTATGGTCTCCATGACAACAGCGTCCACTGAGGGAAGCGCTGTGATGTGGACCGTCGTTATTTCAACATGTCTCCATGCTGCATGTGGATGAGGTTCTGGTTCTGACCCGGTTGGAGATGAACCAGCGGTATTAGAAGAATAGAAACTTTGATGAAAACAACACTAAAAGTAGGACGACAGGATGTGATGTCATTAGTGTAGAAAACAAGCGTGCCTGAACCTCTGCAGGACTTCTCCTCCCGTCGATGCTTCCTCCCGCGACGTGATGGAAGTTCTGTGAAGAACGCCTTCATCAGTTAAACGGGCCGAGCACCCGAAGGTCCGGTACCAAACCGTCTTCTGATTAGCTTTAAAAGCTAACGATTGTGACGCTCTGGTTTTGTACTTCAGGAAAAACCTGGAAACATTAGTTGACTTTTTAATTGGACTCCAACCTAATGTGAAAAACCAACATCTGTTTGGCCAAATATGGATTTAGAAGATTTGTATTTTTTATTTTCTGTGAAGTTTGTGATGAATTTGGCAGATGTGAAGGCAAATGAATGTATATCTTTGTACAAACCATCTAGTGGAGAGACGTGTTAGTTATGACAGACACAAGAAAAATAACCTTTTATAAATCTTTTTGTATTAGAACATTAACAATGGTAATTTTTGTACATATTCGAAGGTTCGGCTTTCTGAGTAGCAGAAAGGAAAAACATTCCTACATTTTTTAAATGTATGTCCATTGAGAATTATGTAAACATATGCGCGATGTTTGTTGTGCTTTTTATTTGGGTTTGTCTAAATAAAAGCAAACAATGAAACATGGTGGTGGACTGTCCATGCCGAGTCCCCCCCCCCACACCTCCAACCCCCTCCCACACCCCCTCCAGTCGAGGGTTGTGGAGGCTCCGGCAGTCTGCGGATGTTTTCAGTGTCTTCACGATGGAAGTGCCTCTCTGTGACTTTGGGGGGATTTTGTGCCAAATCATAGTCTGTACGTGACGACGAAAACATCGCAGTGTTTTTTTCATTCTTTAACTATTAAACTTTGAAAATGTGATGAGCTGTGTAAAAGGTGTGTTTGTTGAAGGTTCATCTGCAGAACTGGACCGACCTCCAGAACCTCCATGATGAAGTCTCCATCTCCACGGAGCCTCCGGGTGTCCACATATTTATGGCCATGAAGCTGACTAACAGTAGTCAGCAGGGCACCCTGGAGGCGGAGCTACAGAACCACACAACAGACGACGGTCATGTAAGAGCCGGGTCGGGTCGGAACACGGCGTGAAGCGTGTTCACTATGTTAGCCGTCGTCACATATACTCACTAAGAGACTGAGGTGAGCTATTCTCGTTGTCAGGGAATTACATATTAAGATAAACACATGGGAGACTGCACTGATCTTTTCATGTCCAAAAAACTACAATGTTTTTATCATTTAATGGATGACATACTATATTGTGGCATATTTCTGACTGCCTGCACATAAAACCAAAGCTCCCTGGATGCCCAAAGCTGTTATCTCCTCCATCGCTGCAATCCGTGTTCTCTTTCTAAATGATGTATAATGAACGAATTAACACACAACACTGACATGTTTACTACCATCATTTTTTCACAAACTATTGTGCAGAAAATCAACTTGTGACAATTATTTAGAGCCCCTTAATGTCTCAAAAGAAGGTTTTCAGGGGAGCTTGTGTCGTTTTCAGCCCCCGTAGTTCGAACCACGGTCAAATGAGTACAGAACGACTACAGCCACACTGGAAGGAAATAAAACAGAAAAATGGCCCAAACAATTCAGTTTTAAGACACTAAAACCTAACAAATTGTGGGAAAAGAACTGGCTGCTTCTCTTCTCTGGTAAAAGAACTTCCAGGCCTGAAACAAAGCTGTTTCCTCTCAGCTGGAAACATGCAGGTGTCTAGAGACAAACTCAAAGGCTGCCTCTGCTCGAGCTCAGGTGTGCAGGAAAGAGTCCCAGGTGAGCTTCCTGCCTCCCTTTCTAGCCGGTGTCTTCCCTTCCTGCCTGGGTCCTAGTGCCAGACTCTGGCTACCCCTCCACAAATGAAAAACAGGAAGAGATAGATGTGGTTTGTAACTGCTGTTGAATATCAGAAAGTAAAAAGACAGATTGAGTGGAGCACAAACAAATTCTGATTGAAGAGCTTTTATTCAGATATTTATTGGAACCCGGTTGAAAGTCCTACAGTTATGATGTTAAGACACTCTGGTCCAGCAGGTGGCGCCATGCACATGTTTTTTTTTTTAATTTTATCTAATGGCTTGTTTCTAACCAGTACTTCAACAGTGACCAACTGTCAGACTGGAGGCTTTGTTAGCTACAAAATGTACATGTAAATGTAGCATGTAAGTGTAGCATGTAAGTGTAGCATGTAAATATAGCATGTAAATGTAGCATGTACATGTAGCATGTAAATGTAGCATGTACATGTAGCATGTAAATGTAACATGTAAATGTAAAATGTAAATGTAGCATGTAAATATAGCATGTAAATGTAGCATGTAAATGTGGCACGTAAATGTAACATGTAAATGTAGCATGTAAATGTAACATGTAAATGTAACATGTAAATGTAGCATGTACATGTAGCATGTAACATGTAAATGTAGCATGTAAATGTAGCATGTACATGTAACATGTAAATGTAGCATGTAAATATAGCATGTAAATGTAACATGTACATGTAGGATGTGAATGTAACATGTAAATGTAGCATGTAAATATAGCATGTAAATGTAGCATGTACATGTAGCATGTAAATGTAGCATGTAAATGTAACATGTAAATGTAGCATGTAAATGTAGCATGTAAATGTAACATGTACATGTAGGATGTAAATGTAAAATGTAAATGTAGCATGTAAATGTAACATGGAAATGTAACATGTAAATGTAACATGTAAATGTGGCATGTAAATGTAACATGTAAATGTAGCATGTAAATGTAACATGTAAATGTAGCATGTAAATATAGCATGTAAATGTAGCATGTATATGTAGCATGTAAATGTAGCATGTAAATGTAACATGTACATGTAGCATGTAAATGTAACATGTAAATGTAACATGTGCATGTAACATGTAAATGTAACATGTAAATGTGGCACGTAAATGTAACATGTAAATGTAACATGTAAATGTAGCATGTACATGTAGCATGTAAATGTAGAATGTAAATGTAACATGTACATGTAGGATGTGAATGTAACATGTAAATGTAGCATGTAAATGTAACATGTACATGTAGGATGTGAATGTAGCATGTAAATGTAGCATGTAAATGTAACATGTAAATGTAGCATGTGCATGTAACATGTAAATGTAACATGTAAATGTAGCATGTAAATGTAGCATGTAAATGTAACATGTAAATGTAACATGTACATGTAGCATGTAAATGTAACATGTAAATGTAGCATGTAAATGTAACATGTAAATGTAGCATGTAAATATAGCATGTAAATGTAACATGTAAATGTAACATGTACATGTAGCATGTAAATGTAACATGTAAATGTAGCATGTAAATGTAACATGTAAATGTAACATGTACATGTAGCATGTAAATGTAACATGTAAATGTAGCATGTAAATGTAACATGTAAATATAGCATGTAAATGTAACATGTAAATGTAGCATGTAAATGTAACATGTAAATGTAGCATGTAAATGTAACATGTACATGTAGCATGTAAATGTAGCATGTAAATGTAGCATGTAAATGTAGCATGTACATGTAGCATGTAAATGTAGCATGTAAATGTAGCATGTAAATGTAACATGTAAATGTAGCATGTAAATGTAGCATGTAAATGTAGCATGTAAATGTAACATGTAAATGTAGCATGTAAATGTAACATGTAAATGTAGCATGTAAATGTAACATGTACATGTAGCATGTAAATGTAGCATGTAAATGTAGCATGTAAATGTAGCATGTACATGTAGCATGTAAATGTAACATGTAAATGTAGCATGTAAATGTAACATGTAAATGTAGCATGTGCATGTAACATGTAAATGTAACATGTAAATGTAGCATGTAAATGTAACATGTACATGTAGCATGTAAATGTAGCATGTAAATGTAGCATGTAAATGTAGCATGTAAATGTAACATGTAAATATAGCATGTAAATGTAACATGTAAATGTAGCATGTAAATGTAACATGTACATGTAGGATGTGAATGTAACATGTAAATGTAACATGTAAATGTAGCATGTAAATGTAACATGTACAAGTAGGATGTGAATGTAACATGTAAATATAGCATGTAAATGTAGCATGTAAATGTAGCATGTACATATAGCATGTAAATGTAGCATGTAAATGTAGCATGTACATGTAGCATGTAAATGTAACATGTAAATGTAACATGTAAATGTAGCATGTAAATGTAGCATGTACATGTAGCATGTAAATGTAACATGTAAATGTAACATGTAAATATAGCATGTAAATGTAGCATGTACATGTAGCATGTAAATGTAACATGTAAATGTAGCATGTACATGTAGCATGTAAATGTAACATGTAAATGTAACATGTACATGTAGCATGTAAATGTAGCATGTACATGTAGCATGTAAATGTAACATGTAAATGTAACATGTAAATGTAGCATGTAAATGTAGCATGTACATGTAGCATGTAAATGTAACATGTAAATGTAACATGTAAATATAGCATGTAAATGTAGCATGTACATGTAGCATGTAAATGTAACATGTAAATGTGGCATGTAAATGTAACATGTAAATGTAGCATGTAAATGTAACATGTAAATGTAGCATGTAAATATAGCATGTAAATGTAGCATGTATATGTAGCATGTAAATGTAGCATGTAAATGTAACATGTACATGTAGCATGTAAATGTAACATGTAAATGTAACATGTGCATGTAACATGTAAATGTAACATGTAAATGTGGCACGTAAATGTAACATGTAAATGTAACATGTAAATGTAGCATGTACATGTAGCATGTAAATGTAGAATGTAAATGTAACATGTACATGTAGGATGTGAATGTAACATGTAAATGTAGCATGTAAATGTAACATGTACATGTAGGATGTGAATGTAGCATGTAAATGTAGCATGTAAATGTAACATGTAAATGTAGCATGTGCATGTAACATGTAAATGTAACATGTAAATGTAGCATGTAAATGTAGCATGTAAATGTAACATGTAAATGTAACATGTACATGTAGCATGTAAATGTAACATGTAAATGTAGCATGTAAATGTAACATGTAAATGTAGCATGTAAATGTAACATGTAAATATAGCATGTAAATGTAACATGTAAATGTAGCATGTAAATGTAACATGTAAATGTAGCATGTAAATGTAACATGTACATGTAGCATGTAAATGTAGCATGTAAATGTAGCATGTAAATGTAGCATGTACATGTAGCATGTAAATGTAGCATGTAAATGTAGCATGTAAATGTAACATGTAAATGTAGCATGTAAATGTAGCATGTAAATGTAGCATGTAAATGTAACATGTAAATGTAGCATGTAAATGTAACATGTACATGTAGCATGTAAATGTAGCATGTAAATGTAACATGTAAATGTAGCATGTAAATGTAGCATGTAAATGTAGCATGTAAATGTAGCATGTAAATGTAACATGTAAATGTAGCATGTAAATGTAGCATGTACATGTAGCATGTAAATGTAACATGTAAATGTAGCATGTAAATGTAACATGTAAATGTAGCATGTGCATGTAACATGTAAATGTAACATGTAAATGTAGCATGTAAATGTAACATGTACATGTAGCATGTAAATGTAGCATGTAAATGTAGCATGTAAATGTAACATGTACATGTAGCATGTAAATGTAGCATGTAAATGTAACATGTAAATATAGCATGTAAATGTAACATGTAAATGTAGCATGTAAATGTATCATGTACATGTAGGATGTGAATGTAACATGTAAATGTAACATGTAAATGTAGCATGTAAATGTAACATGTACAAGTAGGATGTGAATGTAACATGTAAATATAGCATGTAAATGTAGCATGTAAATGTAGCATGTACATATAGCATGTAAATGTAGCATGTAAATGTAGCATGTACATGTAGCATGTAAATGTAACATGTAAATGTAACATGTAAATATAGCATGTAAATGTAGCATGTACATGTAGCATGTAAATGTAACATGTAAATGTAACATGTAAATATAGCATGTAAATGTAGCATGTACATGTAGCATGTAAATGTAACATGTAAATGTAACATGTAAATGTAGCATGTAAATGTAGCATGTACATGTAGCATGTAAATGTAACATGTAAATGTAACATGTAAATATAGCATGTAAATGTAGCATGTACATGTAGCATGTAAATGTAACATGTAAATGTAGCATGTACATGTAGCATGTAAATGTAACATGTAAATGTAACATGTACATGTAGCATGTAAATGTAGCATGTAAATGTAACATGTAAATGTAACATGTACATGTAGCATGTAAATGTAACATGTAAATGTAGCATGTAAATGTAACATGTACATGTAGCATGTAAATGTAACATGTACATGTAGCATGTAAATGTAGCATGTAAATGTAGCATGTAAATGTAGCATGTAAATGTAACATGTCCATGTAGCATGTAAATGTAGCATGTAAATGTAACATGTAAATATAGCATGTAAATGTAACATTTAAATGTAGCATGTAAATGTAGCATGTAAATGTAACATGTAAATGTAGCATGTAAATGTAGCATGTACATATAGCATGTAAATGTAGCATGTAAATGTAACATGTACAAGTAGGATGTGAATGTAACATGTAAATATAGCATGTAAATGTAGCATGTAAATGTAGCATGTAAATGTAGCATGTAAATGTAGCATGTACATATAGCATGTAAATGTAGCATGTAAATGTAACATGTACAAGTAGGATGTGAATGTAACATGTAAATATAGCATGTAAATGTAGCATGTAAATGTAGCATGTAAATGTAGCATGTACATATAGCATGTAAATGTAGCATGTAAATGTAGCATGTACATGTAGCATGTAAATGTAACATGTAAATGTAACATGTAAATGTAACATGTAAATATAGCATGTAAATGTAGCATGTACATGTAGCATGTAAATGTAACATGTAAATGTAACATGTAAATATAGCATGTAAATGTAGCATGTACATGTAGCATGTAAATGTAACATGTAAATGTAACATGTAAATGTAGCATGTAAATGTAGCATGTACATGTAGCATGTAAATGTAACATGTAAATGTAACATGTAAATATAGCATGTAAATGTAGCATGTACATAAAGCATGTAAATATAGCATGTAAATGTAACATGTAAATGTAGCATGTAAATGTAACATGTAAATGTAGCAAGTAAATGTAGCATGTACATGTAGCATATAAATGTAGCATGTAAATGTAACATGTACATGTAGCATGTAAATGTAGCATGTAAATGTAGCATGTAAATGTAACATGTAAATGTAGCATGTAAATGTAGCATGTAAATGTAGCATGTACATGTGGCATGTACATGTAGGATGTGAATGTAACATGTAAATGTAGCATGTAAATGTAACATGTACATGTAGGATGTGAATGTAACATGTAAATGTAGCATGTAAATATAGCATGTAAATGTAGCATGTAAATGTAGAATGTAAATGTAGAACGTACATGTAACATGTAAATGTAGGATGTACATGTAGCATGTAAATGCAGCATGTAAATGTAACATGTAAATGTAACATGTAAGTGTAACATGTAAATGTAGCATGTAAATATAGCATGTAAATGTAGCATGTAAATATAGCATGTACATGTAGAATGTACATGTAGCATATAAATGTAGCATGTACATGTAGCATGTAAATGTAGAATGTACATGTAACATGTAAATGTAGGATGTACATGTAGCATGTAAGTGTAGCATGTAAATATAGCATGTAAATGTAACATGTACATGTAGCATGTAAATGTAACATGTAAATATAGCATGTAAATGTAGCATGTAAATGTAACATGTAAATGCAACATGTAAATGTAACATGTACATGTAACTTGTAAATGTAGCATGTAAATGTAACATGTACATGTAACATGTAAATGTAGCATGTAAATGTAACATGTACATGTAGCATGTAAATGTAACATGTAAATATAGCATGTAAATGTAGCATGTAAATGTAACATGTAAATGCAACATGTAAATGTAACATGTACATGTAAATGTAACATGTAAATGTAACATGTACATGTAGCATGTAAATGTAGCATGTACATGTAGCATGTAACATGTAAATGTAGCATGTAAATGTGGCATGTAAATGTAACATGTAGCATGTAACATGTAAATGTAGCATGTAAATGTAACATGTACATGTAGCATGTAACATGTAAATGTAGCATGTAAATGTAACTTGTAGCATGTAACATGTAAATGTAGCATGTAAATGTAACATGTACATGTAGCATGTACATGTAGCATGTAAATGTAGCATGTAAATGTAGCATGTAAATGTAACATGTAAATGTAGCATGTAAATGTAACTTGTAGCATGTAACATGTAAATGTAGCATGTAAATGTAACCTGTACATGTAGCATGTAAATGTAGCATGTAAATGTAACATGTACATGTAGCATGTAAATGTAGCATGTAAATGTAGCATGTAAATGTAACATGTAAATGTAGCATGTACATGTAGCATGTAACATGTACATGTAGCATGTACATGTAGCATGTAAATGTAACATGTAAATGTAGCATGTAAATGTAACATGTAAATGTAGCATGTAAATGTAACCTGTACATGTAACATGTAAATGTAGCATGTAAATGTAGCATGTACATGTAGCATGTAAATGTAGCATGTAAAGGTAACATGTAAATGTAGCATGTAAATGTAGCATGTAAATGTAACATGTACATGTCGGATGTGAATGTAACATGTAAATGTAACATGTACATGTAGCATGTACATGTAGCATGTAAATGTAACATGTAAATGTAGCATGTAAATGTAACATGTAAATGTAGCATGTAAATGTAACCTGTACATGTAACATGTAAATGTAGCATGTAAATGTAGCATGTACATGTAGCATGTAAATATAGCATGTAAATGTAGCATGTAAGTGTAGCATGTAAATATAGCATGTAAATGTAACATGTAAATGTAACATGTACATGTGCATGTTACATGTACATGTTACATGTAACATGTACATGTAACATGTAAATGTAGCATGTAAATGTAACATGTACATGTAGCATGTAAATGTAGCATGTACATGTAGCATGTAACATGTAAATGTAGCATGTAAATGTGGCATGTAAATGTAACATGTAAATGTAACATGTAAATGTAGCATGTAAATGTAACATGTAAATGTAACATGTAAATGTAGCATGTACATGTAGCATGTAACATGTAAATGTAGCATGTAAATGTGGCATGTAAATGTAACATGTAAATGTAACATGTAAATGTAACATGTAAATGTAGCATGTACATGTAGCATGTAACATGTAAATGTAACATGTAAATGTAGCATGTAAATGTAACATGTAAATGTAACATGTAAATGTAGCACGTAAATTTAGCATGTAAATGTAACATGTACATGTAACTTGTAAATGTAGCATGTAAATGTAGCATGTGCATTTAACATGTAAATGTAACATGTAAATGTGGCACGTAAATGTAACATGTAAATGTAGCATGTACATGTAGCATGTAACATGTAAATGTAGCATGTAAATGTAACATGTACATGTAGCATGTACATGTAGCATGTAAATGTAACATGTAGCATGTAAATGTGGCATGTAAATGTAACATGTAAATGTAACATGTAAATGTAACATGTAAATGTAACATGTAAATGTAGCACGTAAATGTAACATGTACATGTAACATGTAAATATAGCATGTAAATGTAGCATGTACATGTAGCATGTAACATGTAAATGTAGCATGTAAATATAGCATGTAAATGTAGCATGTAAATGTAACATGTACATGTAGCATGTAAATGTAGGATGTACATGTAGCATGTAAATGTAACACGTAAATGTAGCATGTAAATGTAGCATGTAAATGTAACATGTACACGTAGCATGTAAATGTAGGATGTACATGTAGCATGTAAATGTAACATGTACATGTAGCATGTAAATGTAGCATGTAAATGTAACATGTACACGTAGCATGTAAATGTAGCATGTAAATGTAACATGTACATGTAGCATATAAATGTAGCATGTAAATGTAACATGTACATGTAGCATGTAAATGTAGCATGTAAATATAGCATGTAAATGTAGCATGTAAATGTAACATGTAAATGCAACATGTAAATGTAACATGTACATGTAACTTGTAAATGTAGCATGTAAATGTAACATGTACATGTAACATGTAAATGTAGCATGTAAATGTAACATGTACATGTAGCATGTCAATGTAACATGTAAATATAGCATGTAAATGTAGCATGTAAATGTAACATGTAAATGCAACATGTAAATGTAACATGTACATGTAAATGTAACATGTAAATGTAACATGTACATGTAGCATGTAAATGTAGCATGTACATGTAGCATGTAACATGTAAATGTAGCATGTAAATGTGGCATGTAAATGTAACATGTAGCATGTAACATGTAAATGTAGCATGTAAATGTAGCATGTAAATGTAACATGTAAATGTAGCATGTACATGTAGCATGTAACATGTACATGTAGCATGTACATGTAGCATGTAAATGTAACATGTAAATGTAGCATGTAAATGTAACATGTAAATGTAACCTGTACATGTAACATGTAAATGTAGCATGTAAATGTAGCATGTACATGTAGCATGTAAATGTAGCATGTAAAGGTAACATGTAAATGTAGCATGTAAATGTAGCATGTAAATGTAGCATGTAAATGTAACCTGTACATGTAGCATGTAAATGTAGCATGTAAATGTAACATGTACATGTAGCATGTAAATGTAGCATGTAAATGTAGCATGTAAATGTAACATGTAAATGTAGCATGTACATGTAGCATGTAACATGTACATGTAGCATGTACATGTAGCATGTAAATGTAACATGTAAATGTAGCATGTAAATGTAACATGTAAATGTAACCTGTACATGTAACATGTAAATGTAGCATGTAAATGTAGCATGTACATGTAGCATGTAAATGTAGCATGTAAAGGTAACATGTAAATGTAGCATGTAAATGTAGCATGTAAATGTAACATGTACATGTCGGATGTGAATGTAACATGTAAATGTAACATGTACATGTAGCATGTACATGTAGCATATAAATGTAACATGTAAATGTAACCTGTACATGTAACATGTAAATGTAGCATGTAAATGTAGCATGTACATGTAGCATGTAAATATAGCATGTAAATGTAACATGTAAATGTAACATGTACATGTAACATGTAAATGTAGCATGTAAATGTAACATGTAAATGTAACATGTACATGTAACATGTAAATGTAGCATGTAAATGTAACATGTACATGTAGCATGTAAATGTAGCATGTACATGTAGCATGTAACATGTAAATGTAGCATGTAAATGTGGCATGTAAATGTAACATGTAAATGTAACATGTAAATGTAGCATGTAAATGTAACATGTAAATGTAACATGTACATGTAACATGTAAATGTAGCATGTACATGTAGCATGTAACATGTAAATGTAGCATGTAAATGTGGCATGTAAATGTAACATGTAAATGTAACATGTAAATGTAACATGTAAATGTAGCATGTACATGTAGCATGTAACATGTAAATGTAACATGTAAATGTAGCATGTAAATGTAACATGTAAATGTAACATGTAAATGTAGCACGTAAATGTAGCATGTAAATGTAACATGTACATGTAACTTGTAAATGTAGCATGTAAATGTAGCATGTGCATTTAACATGTAAATGTAACATGTAAATGTGGCACGTAAATGTAACATGTAAATGTAGCATGTACATGTAGCATGTAAATGTAACATGTAGCATGTAAATGTGGCATGTAAATGTAACATGTAAATGTAACATGTAAATGTAACATGTAAATGTAGCATGTAAATGTAACATGTAAATGTAACATGTAAATGTAGCACGTAAATGTAACATGTACATGTAACATGTAAATATAGCATGTAAATGTAGCATGTACATGTAGCATGTAACATGTAAATGTAGCATGTAAATATAGCATGTAAATGTAGCATGTAAATGTAACATGTACATGTAGCATGTAAATGTAGGATGTACATGTAGCATGTAAATGTAACACGTAAATGTAGCATGTAAATGTAGCATGTAAATGTAACATGTACACGTAGCATGTAAATGTAGGATGTACATGTAGCATGTAAATGTAACATGTACATGTAGCATGTAAATGTAGCATGTAAATGTAACATGTACACGTAGCATGTAAATGTAGCATGTAAATGTAACATGTACATGTAGCATATAAATGTAGCATGTAAATGTAACATGTACATGTAGCATGTAAATGTAGCATGTAAATGTAGCATGTAAATGTAACATGTAAATGTAGCATGTAAATGTAGCATGTAAATGTAGCATGTACATGTGGCATGTACATGTAGCATATAAATGTAGCATGTAAATGTAACATGTACATGTAGGATGTGAATGTAACATGTAAATGTAGCATGTAAATATAGCATGTAAATGTAGCATGTAAATATAGCATGTTAATGTAGAATGTACATGTAGCATATAAATGTAGCATGTACATGTAGCATGTAAATGCAGCATGTAAATGTAACATGTAAATGTAACATGTACATGTAGGATGTGAATGTAACATGTAAATGTAGCATGTAAATATAGCATGTAAATGTAGCATGTAAATATAGCATGTAAATGTAGAACGTACATGTAACATGTAAATGTAGGATGTACATGTAGCATGTAAATGCAGCATGTAAATGTAACATGTAAATGTAACATGTAAGTGTAACATGTACATGTAGCATGTAAATATAGCATGTAAATGTAGCATGTAAATATAGCATGTACATGTAGAATGTACATGTAGCATATAAATGTAGCATGTACATGTAGCATGTAAATGTAGAATGTACATGTAACATGTAAATGTAGGATGTACATGTAGCATGTAAGTGTAGCATGTAAATATAGCATGTAAATGTAACATGTACATGTAGCATGTAAATGTAACATGTAAATATAGCATGTAAATGTAGCATGTAAATGTAACATGTAAATGCAACATGTAAATGTAACATGTACATGTAACTTGTAAATGTAGCATGTAAATGTAACATGTACATGTAACATGTAAATGTAGCATGTAAATGTAACATGTACATGTAGCATGTAAATGTAACATGTAAATATAGCATGTAAATGTAGCATGTAAATGTAACATGTAAATGCAACATGTAAATGTAACATGTACATGTAACATGTAAATGTAACATGTAAATGTAACATGTACATGTAGCATGTAAATGTAGCATGTACATGTAGCATGTAACATGTAAATGTAGCATGTAAATGTGGCATGTAAATGTAACATGTAGCATGTAACATGTAAATGTAGCATGTAAATGTAACATGTACATGTAGCATGTAACATGTAAATGTAGCATGTAAATGTAACTTGTAGCATGTAACATGTAAATGTAGCATGTAAATGTAACATGTACATGTAGCATGTACATGTAGCATGTAAATGTAACATGTAAATGTAGCATGTAAATGTAACCTGTACATGTAGCATGTAAATGTAGCATGTAAATGTAACATGTACATGTAGCATGTAAATGTAGCATGTAAATGTAGCATGTAAATGTAACATGTAAATGTAGCATGTACATGTAGCATGTAACATGTACATGTAGCATGTACATGTAGCATGTAAATGTAACATGTAAATGTAGCATGTAAATGTAACATGTAAATGTAGCATGTAAATGTAACCTGTACATGTAACATGTAAATGTAGCATGTAAATGTAGCATGTACATGTAGCATGTAAATGTAGCATGTAAAGGTAACATGTAAATGTAGCATGTAAATGTAGCATGTAAATATAACATGTACATGTCGGATGTGAATGTAACATGTAAATGTAACATGTACATGTAGCATGTACATGTAGCATGTAAATGTAACATGTAAATGTAGCATGTAAATGTAACATGTAAATGTAGCATGTAAATGTAACCTGTACATGTAACATGTAAATGTAGCATGTAAATGTAGCATGTACATGTAGCATGTAAATATAGCATGTAAATGTAGCATGTAAGTGTAGCATGTAAATATAGCATGTAAATGTAACATGTACATGTAACATGTACATGTACATGTACATGTTACATGTACATGTTACATGTAACATGTACATGTAACATGTAAATGTAGCATGTAAATGTAACATGTACATGTAGCATGTAAATGTAGCATGTACATGTAGCATGTAACATGTAAATGTAGCATGTAAATGTGGCATGTAAATGTAACATGTAAATGTAACATGTAAACGTAGCATGTAAATGTAACATGTAAATGTAACATGTAAATGTAACATGTAAATGTAGCATGTACATGTAGCATGTAACATGTAAATGTAGCATGTAAATGTGGCATGTAAATGTAACATGTAAATGTAACATGTAAATGTAACATGTAAATGTAGCATGTAAATGTAACATGTAAATGTAGCATGTACATGTAGCATGTAACATGTAAATGTAGCATGTAAATGTAACATGTACATGTAGCATGTACATGTAGCATGTAAATGTAACATGTAGCATGTAAATGTGGCATGTAAATGTAACATGTAAATGTAACATGTAAATGTAACATGTAAATGTAGCATGTAAATGTAACATGTAAATGTAACATGTAAATGTAGCACGTAAATGTAGCATGTAAATGTAACATGTACATGTAACTTGTAAATGTAGCATGTAAATGTAGCATGTGCATTTAACATGTAAATGTAACATGTAAATGTGGCACGTAAATGTAACATGTAAATGTAGCATGTACATGTAGCATGTAACATGTAAATGTAGCATGTAAATGTAACATGTACATGTAGCATGTACATGTAGCATGTAAATGTAACATGTAGCATGTAACATGTAGCATAAAACAGGTAGAATGTAGCATGTAACATGTAGCATATAACAGGTAGCATGTAGCATGTAACATGTAGCATGTAAATGTAACATGTAGCATGTAACATGTAACATATAGCATGTAGCTGTGATCAGGAGGTGAAAAATGTTGGAAGAAAAACAATTTCATGATGCTGTCGGCATGTATGCATCGGCCTCATTTGTCAGACCTGAAGCTTCGAACATGTTTTGATACAGTCGGTGGTTCAAACCTGGAAAACTAATTTCTGTGAGGCAGCTTGGTTTTCAACAAATATTGTTTTACTATATTTTTGATCTTTCAATATCAGACCCTAACTCCAGTTTGGACTCCGAGCAGGCTATTTCTGTACCTGTTTACATGGATATCAATATATTAAATAATATATCTCAAAACCAATGTCCTAATAATTCTGTTGATGTACTTTATCATTTATAATAACTTTAATAACCAGATTCATGTACATGGTGTAACATATGACTTTAGTGGTTTTCTGATCCACTGGATTGATGCTTTAAGCATTAGCGTCCTCTTGTCGTTCATTGAGCTTCATTGATTGGTGGAAAATTCCAGTTGACAGATTGTGGACTTTAAAAAAAAGCATCATTGATTTGCTGCTAAGAGATCAGTGAATTGGAAAAACAGTCGAGGACAGAAGAGTTCATTCATGAAACAATATGTTCAATGGAAAATGCAAAACCATGTTGTGGCCTGAAGCGTCTGTGTCAACACAACTGGACCATTGCAGTCCTCACAATGAGCCTGGGACAGGAAGTGGGTGTGTCAATACACGGGATAAAAGTGGTACCATGTGAAAGTACTCCAGTAAAAGTGGTACCACGTTTAAGTACTTCAGTCAAAGTGGTAACAAGTTAAAGTACTCCAGTAAAAGTAATACCACGTTAAAAAAAAACTCCAGTAAAAGTGGGACCATTTGAATGTACTCTAGTAAAAGTGGTATCGTTTAAAAGTACTCCGGTAAAAGTGGTACCACGTAAAAGTACTCCAATAAAAGTGGTACCATGTGGTACCAAGTTAAAATACTCCGGTAAAAGTTGTAACGCATTAAAGTAATTCATTCAAAGTGGTACCACGTTAAAGTACTCCAATAAAAGTGGTACCATGTGGTACCATGTTAATGTACTCCAGTAAAAGTGGTACCACGTTGAAGTTCTCCATTAAAAGTGGTACCATGTTAACGTACTCCTTTCAAAGTGGTACAACTTTAAAGTACTCATGTGAAAGTGATACCATTTGAAAGTACTCCGGTAAAAGTGGTAAGATCTGAAAGTACTCCGGGAAAAGTGGTACCACGTTAAACTACTCCATTAAAATTGGTACCATTTTAAGGTACTCCGATAATAGTGGTAACAAGTGAAAGTACTCCAGTAAAAGTGGTACGATGTTAAAGATTTCCAGTAAAAGTTGCACCACGTTAAAATACTGAGTTAAAAGTGGTATTGCTTAAATTCCTTCGGTAAAAGTGGTATCACGTTGAGGTACTCCAGAAAAAGTAGTAAAAGTGGTACCATGTTAAAGTACTCCGGTAAAAGTGGTAACGTGAAAGTACTCCAGTTAAAGTGGTACCATGCGAAAGTACTCCAGTAAAAGTGGTACCATGTTAAAGTACTCCAGTTAAAGTGGTAACATGCGAAAGTACTCCAGTAAAAGTGGGACCATTTGAATGTACTCTAGTAAAAGTGGTACCGTTTAAAAGTACTCCGGTAAAAGTGGTACCACGTAAAAGAATTCCGGTCAAAGTGATACCATGTGAAAGTACTCCAGTAAAAGTGATACCATTTTATAGTACTCCAGTAAAAGTGGTACCATGTTAAAGTACTCCAATAAAAGTGGTACCAGGTTAAAGTACTCCAGTAAAAGTGGTATCATGTTAAAGTACTCCGGGAAAAGTGGTAGCACGTTAAAGTCAAAGTGGTAACAAGTTAAAATACTCCAGTAAAAGTAATACCACGTTAAAAAAAAACTCCAGTAAAAGTGGGACCATTTGAATGTACTCTAGTAAAAGTGGTACCGTTTAAAAGTACTCCGGTAAAAGTGGTACCACGTAAAAGAATTCCGGTCAAAGTGATACCATGTGAAAGTACTCCAGTAAAAGTGATACCATTTTATAGTATTCCAGTATAAAAGTGGTACAATGTTAAAGTACTCCAGTAAAAGTGGTACCAGGTTAAAGTACTCCAGTAAAAGTGGTATCATGTTAAAGTACTCCGGGAAAAGTGGTAGCACATTAAAGTACTCCGGTAATAGTGTTATCACGTTGAAGTACTCCAGAAAAAGTGGTATCACATTTAAGTACTCAAGAAAAAGTAGTAAAAGTTGTACCATGTGAAAGTACTCCAGTAATTACTCCAGTAAAAGTGGTACCAGGTTAAAGTACTCCAGTAAAAGTGGTACCATGTTAACGTACTCCTTTCAAAGTGGTACAACTTTAAAGTACTCTGGTCAAAGTGATACCGTGTGAAAGTACTCCAGTAAAAGTGATACCATTTTAAAGTACTCCAGTTAAAGTGATACCATTTTAAAGTACTACTGTAAAAGTAGTACCACATCAAAGAACTCTGGTCAAAGTGATAACATGTGAAAGTACTCCAGTAAAAGTGATACCATTTTAAAGTACTCCGGTAAAAGTAGTATCACGTTGAAGTACTCCAAAAAAGTGGTAAAAGTGGTACCATTTTAAAGTACTCCAGTAAAAGTGGTACCGTGTTAAAGTTTTCAAGTAAAAGTTGTAAAAGTGGTGTGGCGTTAAAACACTGCGTTAAATGTGGTACCACGTTAAAATACTCCTGTTAAAGTGGTACCACGTTAAAATACTCCAGTAAATGTGGTACCATGTGAAAGTACTCCTGTCAAAGTAGTACCACGTTAAAGTACTCCAGTAAAAGTGATACCATTTTATAGTACTCTGGTAAAAGTGGTAACATTTGAAATTACTCCAGTAAAAGTGGCACCATTTTAAAGTAGTCCAGTAAAAGTAGTACCAAGTTAAACTTTCCCAGTAAAAGTTGTAAAAGTTACACAATTTTAAAGTACTCCAGTAAAAGAGGTATCACGTTGAAGTACTCCAGAAAAAATATTAAAAGTTGTACCGTGTGAAAGTTTTCCAGTAAAAGTTATAAAAGTGGTGCAGCGTTAAAATACTGCGTTAAAAGTGGTACTGCGTTAAAGTACTCCAGTAAAAGTGGTACCATGTGAAAGTACTCTGGAAAAAGTGGTAGCACGTTGAAGTACTCCAGTAAAAGTGGTACCATGTTAAAGGTATCCGTTCAAAGTGGTACAATATTAAAGTACTCCATTCCAAGTAGTACCGTGTTAAAGAACTCCAGTAAAAGTGGTACCATGTTAACGTACTCCTTTCAAAGTGGTACAACTTTAAAGTACTCTGGTAAAAATGGTAACGCGTGAAAGTTTTCCAGTAAAAGTTGTACCGCGTTAAAATACTGCGTTAAAAGTGGTACCACATTAAAGTACTCCTTTAAAAGTGGTATCACGTTAAAGTACTCCAGTAAAAGTGGTACCACGTTAAAGTACTCCAGTAAAACGGGTACCATGTGGTACCATGTTAAAGTACTCCAGTAAAAGTGGTACCACGTTAAAGTACTCCAGTAAAACGGGTACCATGTGGTACCATGTTAAAGTACTCCAGTAAATGTGGTACCTCGTTAAAGTACTACAGTAAAAGTGGTACCGTGTTAAAGCACTCCAGTAAAAGTGGTACCACATTAGAGTACTCCTGTCAAAGTGGTACCACGTGAAACTCTTAAACATTTTCATCAATAGATTCCAATAGAAACACATCAAATAACTGCTAGTGACGAGAAAAGGGTTGCCATGGTAACAAAGAATGACCCCAAATCAACTTCTGAAGTAGAACACAATCAGCTATTTTAGGTTCTGGTTTTCCGCTCTTGACGGAGTAACACATCACATTTATTTATGCTTTAATAGACCTACAACAATGTTAAAGTTTCCAAGTGGTTTCTGCTTTTTTTCTGTGCAACTTTTTAACCGTTGTTTAATTTCTCAAAACAAACCGCTCGTCTGATTATCTGATTATTACAGACAGGCTGCTGCTGTCTGCTGATTCTGGCTGCTGTTGCATGATCTCCTCTGCTCTCTGATTGGCTGCTCACATGAGTCTGAGCCTTTTGAAATCCAAACACACACTGATTCTCTGCAGTGATTTCACTTGTGGCTGAGAGTTGTGGTTGATGTCTGCAGCTTAGAGCAGAGCTGCTGTTTGTACTGACAGTGACAGATGAGTGTGGCTCTTATCCCAACATGTGTATCATCAGTGTGCGGCTGAGGATGTGAAGGAAGGAATGCTGCAGTGGAAAGTCTGAATAATATGTTGGCTGAAAGCTCACTGAGAGGAGGACGACTGGGATTCTCACAGAAGAGTTTGAAACTCTTTTAATGCAGCTTATACTGAAATAAACTCATCTTTGGTCTCATAAATATACGAACGATGGCTTCCCTGATTCTCTAATGAATACACACAGTGAATCCAAATGGAAAATGACGCTTCAAGCATTTCTTCCCACTACTTTCTGTCCCTTTTGTTTGGAGCCTGAGTGGACGTCAGTGTTCTTACTGAGAGCCGGTCCGTCAGGTCAGCTGACCCTGGTGTCATGTGAGCTTCTTCTTATTGATTAAAAGTCCAGCAGCTGCATTCTGGACCGACTGCTGCAGAGACAGAGAAGAGCGACTTCTGAAGACTTACAACGATCCACCCGACAAACATAGATGGATATTCATTCATAGGATAACAGAACCAGGATTGGACCTGTCTCTCCTGGTGCCGACGGCCCATCTGGGGACAGGAAGCGGAGAGATGGTATCAAACACTGGGACACTGAAGGAGAAATGGCACCAGGAGCGGAACCAGTGCCAACGCCTGCTGGAGCGCCAGGCAGCAGAACCTCCCTGGTACCGGTCAACTGAGAGACAGAACCTGGCTCGGGCAGCGAGGCCGAACCTGCCGGTCAGTCTGCAGGAACAAGGTCTTGAACAGTATGGGCCTCTGGAGGACCGCTGGGCCGACCAATCACCTCCATCACCTCCATCCCCTTCATCACCTCCATCACCTCCATCACATCCAATCACCTCCATCACCTCCATCATCTCCAATCACCTCCATCACCTCCATCACCTCCAATAACCTCCATCACCTCAGGAATCATCGTCAAATCAGGGAAATCTCAGAACAAGTAAAGTCTCACCTCAGAAACAAGGTGAGAAACTGACCTCCGGCAGGTAAATATACGGAGATATTACACACTCGGTGAAACAACAGCTGAGAAACCAACTCTGGTTATTGGAGACTCTATTTAACGTGAAGTTAGTGAAACCAGCGGCCAGAGACAGATGTCTAAAGATGGCGCCGCGCTAGCGGCAGCCTGTTGCAGCAGCTCCCCTCCCCTTGTTATTAGTATTATTAGTATTTTTAAGCCTTTCTCCTCTTCGGAGTTGTTGTTTTTTTCTTTCTCTCGTGTGTTAAGTTAACGGTCAGACAACGGACCGTAATTTTTCCACGTTTCTGGCTGGGGGCTCTGTTATTGTTTACTCGCGTGATCAGCTGATCGCGCTGAGTAGCCCCCTACTGCTGCTGCCCGGAGCGAGGCCTGAGATCCCCGTTGAACTTCGGAGAAGATGTCGGGGTTGCAGAGCTGGAGCTAAGCTAAAGGCGGAAAGGAGGAAATATAAACCATCGGTACCAGAGATCTTAATGGGGAACGTGAGGTCGTTGGCCAACAAGACGGACGAGCTCGACGCGCTGGTAAAGACCCAGAGAGAGTACCGGGAGTGCAGCATCATGTGTTTCACCGAGACATGGCTGCACTCACATTTCCCGGACCACAGCGCGGCCGTACCCGGCTTCAGGACCGTTCGGGCGGACAGAGACGTTGTTCGGAGCGGCAAGAAGAAAGGTGGAGGGATTGCAGTCTATGTGAACGAGAGGTGGTGCAATCCCGACCACGTGTGTGTGAAGGAACGTTTCTGCAGCCCGGACATTGAACTTCTAGCCGTGGGGATGCGCCCGTATTATTTACAAAGGGAGTTCTCGTCAGCCATTGTTATCGCTGTGTACGTTCCTCCATCAGCTGACGCAGAGGCAGCAGTGGACACCATCAACTCCACTGTGGCTAAACTGCAGACTCAGCATCCCGGTGCATTTTTGGCAGATACTGGAGATTTTAACCAGTCTGGATAAAGTACTGCCAACTTTGCACCAGTATGTGAACTGCCCCACCCGGAACAATAAAACTCTGGACCTACTGGATGCTAATGCCATGGATGCATACAGTACTACTGCCCTTACCCCCCTTGGTAGATCAGACCACAACCTGGTCCTGCTGACCCCCAAGTATGTTCCTCTGGTGCAGAGGCAGCCTGTGACCACCAGGACTGTGAGGAGGTGGACACAGGAGGCTAAAGACGCCCTGCAGGACTGCTTTGAGTCCACGGACTGAGACGTGCTGTGTGGACCACATGGGGAGGACATCAACAGCATGACGGACTGTATCACAGAATACATTAAATTCTGTGAACACACCACCGTACCATCCCGGACTGTAAAATGCTTCCCCAACAATAAGCCGTGGATCACCAGTGACCTGAAAGTTCTTCTTAATAAGAAGAAAGCAGCTTTCAGGTCTGGGGACAGGGAGGAGCTCAGGAGAGTGCAGCGCCACCTGAAGGAGAAGCTCAGGGAGGTCAAGGACTCCTACAGGAGGAAGCTGGAGGCCAAACTCCAGCAGAACAACGTGAGGGAGGTGTGGACCGGTATGAAGGAGATTACTGGGTTCAAGGGGAGAGAGAGACGACCAGGGGGAACCTGGAGAGGAACAATCAGGGGGAACCTGGAGAGGAACAACCAGGGGGAACCTGGAGAGGAACAACCAGGGGGAACCTGGAGAGGAACAACCAGGGGGCTCCCTGGAGAGGTCAAATGAACTAAACTGTTTCTTCAACAGGTTTAGTTCACCACCCTCATCTGTCTCCTCCACACCTCACACCTCCCAAACACCTTTGCTGCCTCCCCCCCCCCCTTTGCGCCCCCTGATGAACTGCATAGAGCCCTCAATCTCAAAGGGCTCTTCCTCCATCGACACCTCGACCCTCCCCCCCCCACACACACACACCCCTCACCCCCCTCTCTGTGACGTCTGGCCAGGTTAGGAGACAGCTGGAGAGACTCCACCAGCACAAGGCTGAAGGACCTGACGGCATCAGCCCCGTGGTCCTGAAGACCTGCGCCGTCCAGCTGGCTGAGGTCCTACAACACCTCTTCAACCTGAGCCTGAAGCAGGAGGAGGTCCCGGTGCTGTGGAAGACGTCCTGTCTGGTTCCTGTCCCCAAGAAGACGACTCCATCCGGCCTCAACGACTACCGTCCGGTTGCCCTCACATCTCATGTGATGAAGGTGCTGGAGAGGCTGGTCTTGGCCCACCTCAGGCCGCTGGTGAAATCTTCTCTGGACCCCCTACAATTTGCGTACCAGCCTCATGTGGGAGTGGACGATGCCATCATCTACCTGCTGCAACGAGCTCAGTCTCACCTGGATGGAACCGGTGAATCTGTGAGAATCACTTTCTTTGATTTCTCCAGTGCATTCAACACCATCCAACCACTGCTGCTGAGTGAGAAGCTGCGGGTGGTGGGGGGAGGGGGTGGACACTTCCACCGTCTCCTGGATCACTGACTACCTGACAGGCAGACCACAGTTTGTCCGTCTGGGCAGCGTGCTGTCTGATACGGTGGTCAGTGGTACTGGAGCTCCACAGGGAACTGTTCTGTCTCCCTTCCTGTTCACCTTATACACAACTGACTTCCAGTACAACTCAGAGTCAAGACATCTGCAGAAGTTCTCTGATGACTCTGCAGTGGACGGTGTATAAGGGATGGACGGGAGGAGGAGTCAGTGGTAGGATGTATAAGGGATGGACAGGAGGAGGAGTACAGGGCAGTAGTGGAGGACTTTGTGGAGTGGGCTGGTAGAAATCACCTGCTCCTGAACGTGGCCAAGACCAGAGAGATGGTGGTCGACTTCAGGAGGAAGATGACGGCTCCACAACCGCTGAGAGTTCTGGGAGAGGAGGTGGACATGGTTGAGGAGTACAAGTACCTGGGTGTGTCCATCGACAACAGACTGAACTGGAAGACCAACATCAACGCTGTCTACAAGAAGGGGATGAGTCGACTCTTTTTCTTGAGGAAACTTCGATCCTTCAATGTGTGCAGCGAGATGTTGGAGATGTTCTACCATCTGTTGTGGCCAGTGAACTGTACTTCGCTGGGGTCTGCTGGGGGAGCAGCATTGGAGCCGGTGACACCAACAGACTTAACAAACTGGTTAAGAAGGCCGGCTCCATCATTGGCTGCAAACTGGACAGCCTGGAAAAGGTGGTGGAGAGGAGGACGCTGAACAAACTATTGTCCATATTGGATAATCCTGTCCACCCTCTCCACCTGCTGCAGGGACAGAGGAGCACTTTCTCTAAAAGATTCCTCCAGCTCCGCTGTCACAAGGACAGATACAGGAGATCATTCCTGCCCACTGCAATAAGACTGTACAATAACTCACCTCTGACAAAATCCATCACAGTACAATAACACTGTTGACTGTTTCTTGGTTTGTGTGTATATTTTATATATATATATATATATATATATATATATATGCACTGTATTGTATATATATATATATATATATATATATGTTGACTGTGTTTCTTGATTTGTTGTATATAATATATATAGATATATAATGTACTGTATATACTGTGCATTTTATATTTTATATTTATATTTTTTACTGCTATTTACTGCTATTTTATTTTATTGCTTTTCTATTATTATATTGTTCTATTCTATTCTATTATTTTATTTATTATTTCTATTATTATCTTATTGCTTCTGTAGGCTGCTGTAGCGAAAAAATTTCCCCTCGGGGATTAATAAAGTAAATACCTACCTCCCTACCTACCTACCTTCCAGGGGACAGAGTCAGATGTCTTCCAGGGGTCAGAGTCAGATGTCTTCCCGGGGACAGAGTCAGACGTCTTCCAGGGGCCAGAGTCAGATGTCTTCCAGCGGCCAGAGTCAGACATCTTCCCGGGGACAGAGTCAGACGTCTTCCAGGGGCCAGAGTCAGATGTCTTCCAGCGGCCAGAGTCAGATGTCTTCCCGGGGACAAAGTCAGATGTCTTCCCGGGGCCAGAGTTAGATGTCTTCCCGGGGACAGAGTCAGATGTCTTCCCGTGGACAGAGCGGGCGACATTGAATCAAACCTGAAACTGCTGACTAAGGCTAATCGTAAATCCAGTCAGATTGTTATTAACGTCGGCAGTAACGACACCCGGTTACACCAATCGGAGGTCACTAAAGTTCATCTTGAATCGGTGTCCAACTTTTCAAAAACAACGTGGGACTCCGTAGTTTTCTCTGGACTCCTTCCTAACCGGACCAGTGATGATATGTTTAGCCGTACATCTTCACTTCACCGCTGGTTGTCGAGGTGATGTCCCGCTAACAACGTGGGCTTCATTAACAACTGGAATACTTTCTGGGGGAAACCTGGTGATCCGGAGAGACGGCATCCATCCTACTTTGGATGGTGCAGCTCTTCTTTCTAGAAATTTGGCCATGTCTCTTAACAGCCCTAAAACCTGACATCCAGGGTTGAGGCCAGGACGCAGAGCTGCAGTCTTACAGCTCCTCTGCAGCTTCTTTAGAGCTGTCACTCACCCAAAACCTTCAACATCCTGTAGAGGTTGTGTCTGTACCCAGACCACCGATATTTAAAAAAACTCAAGGAAAGATGGATCAATAAAAATGTAATAAAAATTGATCCTACCAAATTAATGGATCAAAAGAGACCTGGCTGCAACAGGAAGAATATGTTAGTGTTAATGAAGCAACTCCTCCCAGTCATATTCATTATCATATTCCTAGAGATTCAGGAGGAGGAGGAGGAGGAGGAGTGGCAGCAATCTTCCACTCAAGTTTATCAATTAATCCAAAGCCTAAACTTAGTTGTAAATCATTTGAGAGTCTGACTCTTAGTCTCTCACCCAAACTGGAAAGCAGAGAAACGGATTGTATTGTTGTTGTTTATCTCCCACCTGGTCCTTATTCAGAGTTTCTAACTGAATTCTGACTTTTTATCAGATTTAGTGCTGAGTTCAGATAAAGTGATGATAGTGGGAGACTTTAACATTCATGTTGACGTGGACAACGACAGTCTCAGTTCTACTTTCAGCTCATTATTAGATTCTGTAGGCTTTTCTCAGAATGTAAATAAACCCCGTCACCGTGGTAACCACACCCTCCATCTGGTTCTGTCGTATGGGATGGAAACTGAAAATGTAATAGTATTTCCTCAAAACCCTGTTTTGTCAGACCACTTCTTCTTAACATCTGAAGTTCCAATAATGGACTACACAGCATGTGGGAATAAATCCCACTACAGTAGATGTCTGTCAGATGATGCCGTGGCCAAGTTTAAGGAAGCAGTTACATGTTTATCCTCTTCGATGCCGTGTGTTAAAGCAGTGGAAGACATCTACGTTGATCTTAGTCCCACACTAGTGGATCATCTGGTAGAAAACACTGCAGTATCTCTGCTCCAACTCTAGATGATGTCGCCCCTCTGAAGAAGAGAGTCATGAACCAGAGGAAGTTGTCTCCATGGTACAACTCAGAACTACGCTCTGCTAGGCAGCGACTAGAAAGATGGAAAGGAAATGGAGTTCCACTAATTTAGAAGAATTTCACCTGCCTGGAAGGAGAGTCTAATTATATAAGAAAGCTCTTCGTAAGGCCAGAACTTTATATTATTCATCATTAATAGAGGACAACAAGAACAACCCCAGGTTTCTTTTCATCACTGTAGCAGGCTGACAAAGAGTCCCAGTTCTGTTGAGTCCTCTATTCCTTCAGCTCTCAACACATCAAGCTGTGAAACACGATGATGTCATCTTCACCTCCAGCTGAGAAACAGGATGACATTATATTCACTTCCAGCTGTGAAACACGATGACATCATGTTTACCATCTCCAGCTGTGAAACACGATGACGTCATCTTCACATCCAGCTGTGAATCAGGATGCCATCTTCACCTCCAGCTGTGAAACACGATGACGTGATCTTCACCTCCAGCTGTGAATCAGGACGTCATCTTCACCTCCATCTGTGAAACACGATGACATCATCTTCACCATTTCTAGCTGTGAAACACGATGACGTCATCTTCACCTCCAGCTGTGAAACACGATGATATCATCTTCACCATCTCCAGCTGTGAAACACGATGACATAATCTTCACCTCCAGCTATGAAACACGATGACATCATCTTCACCATCTCTCGCTGTGAAACACGATGACGTTATCTTCACATCCAGCTGTGAAACACGGTGACATCTTCTTCACCTCCAGCTGTGAACACGATGACATCATCTTCACCATCTCCAGCTGTGAAACACGATGACGTCATCTTCACCTCCAGCCGTGAAACAGGATGTCATCTTCACTTCCTGCTGTGAAACATGACGACGTCATCTTTATCTCCAGAAGTGAAACACGACGTCAAATTCACCATCTCCATCTGTGAAACACGAGAAAACTGATCTCCCTCCAACAGGTTTATTCTTCTTTCACCATCTGTTTTACTTTTTATTGGATGTTTTCAGGATCTTTTACTGCTGATTTACAGCAAGAAGAAATTTAACAGGACGAGTGTTCACTGAAGTGTTCAACAGCTGATGTGGAACCTCCCTCCCTGCTTCCCTTCGTTCCTTTATTACATTACATTACATTTCATTTAGCTGACACTTTTATCCAAAGCGACTTACAACAAGTTAATTTTAACCATGAGGGTTCAAACCAGAACAACAAGAATCAAGAAAATACAATTTCTTCCAGAAAGCCAAACTACAAAGTTCTATCAGTAAGTTCTATTTTAAGATACTAAAGTTCTACTGTTCAAGGTAAAGTCTGAAGAGGTGTGTTTTTAGTTTGTGGTGGAAGATGTTCAGAGTTTCTGCTTCCTGATGTCGGTGGGGAGCTCATTCTACCATTTAGGAGCCGGGACAGCAAACAGTCGTGATTTTGTAGAGTGTTTAGTTCAGTGAGGAGCAACAAGCTGATTGGTAGAAGCAGAGTGGAGGGAGCGGGCTGGGATGTAAGGTTGGACCATGTCCTGGATGTAGACTGGACCCGATCTGTTCACAGCACGGTACGCAAGTACCAATGTTTGGAAATGGATGCGGGCAGCTACTGGTAACCAGTGAAGGGAACGGAGGAGGAGGAGGAGCAGGAGCAGATTAGTGTGTGTATTTCGGGAGGTTAAAGACCAGTCAAGCTGCAGCATTCTGGATGAGCTGCAGAGGTCGGATGGCGCTAACAGGTAGACCTGCCAGGAGGGCAGTAGTCTAGATGTGAGATGATCAGAACCTGGACCAGAACCTGGACCAGAGCCTGGACCAGAACCTGGACCAGAGCCTGGACCACAACCTGGACCAGAACCTGGACCAGAACCTGCACCTCCTTCTGAGTGAGAAGAGGACGTATTTTCCTGATATTGTGCAGCATGTATCTACAGGAACGTGTTGTTGCAGTGATGTTGGCAGTAAGAGAGAGTTGACTGTCGAGTGTCTCCGAGGTTCTTATCAGTCAGGGTCGGGATAACAGAGTTGTTGAAGGTAGTAGTCAGGTCGAGGGTGGGACAGTCTTTCTCTGGAAGGAAGAGCAGTTCGGTCTTGTGGAGGTTGATTTCCAGGTGGTGTGAGGACATCCACTGAGACATGTCAGTCAGACAGGCAGAGATTCATGCTGCTACCTGTGTTTCAGATCTGGAAAAGAGAGGATCAGTTGGGTGTCATCAGCATAGCTGTGGTAGGAAAAGACATGCGAGTGAAGGACAGAGCC